>NW_010269581.1:0-4148 GCF_000690775.1 Eurypyga helias
CAGGAGTCAGGGAGAGTGCTAGCAACTGTACAGGAGTGAACGAGACAAGGTAAAGGGAGAAAAAAATGGCTCCCGGACCACCTCCTCGCCTCTGCCCCCAGCATGACGGACTATGGAATGAAATACTCCCTTGGTCTGTTTGGGTCAGGTGCCTGAACTGTGTGTCCCCTGCATGGCCTGCAGCGAGACAGCAAGAGCTGGGAATGCAGCTGCAGGATCAGAAGCGGAGAAGGACCTTGAATTCAGTGCAGGCATTCCCCAGTGCCAGCTGAGATCTTCTCTCAGCCTCCGGGGACAGAGCTTCCTAGCAGCCAAGGTAAAGAGAGTTAACTCTTTCCTGACTAAACTCAGCAATAGTTCCTGATGGGCTTGGCCTTGGCCAGCAGCAGGTCCGTCTTGAAGTCGGCTGGTATTGGGTCTGTCAGACACAGGGAAGGCTTCTAGCAGCTTCTCACAGAAGTCCTCCAGGTAGCACCCCTGCTACCAAAACGTTGCCATGCAAATATACACTTAGCAAAATATAGCAGATGCAGTATACATTTCAGTCACAACATCCTTATGATTCCCTTTACCAGTCTCTATGATACGGACACTAGCATAAAGCTGGGTGTCCCCAGTCACCGGGAAGGAATATGTGGGTTGAAGCCAGCTCATATCCATTGGTCTCATCAAATTAATTTTGCTAGTTTTCTGGATTTTATACTCTGTGTTGGGTTGAACCATGTATTCAATCTCCCCCTGCTCCTCTAGCTAACTCAGGGAGAAATTTTCACTACCAGGTGATCTACTCAACTCCTGATAGCTCTTTGTCTAAAACAAAGGCCACCCTGTGGTCATCTTTGTGTTGAGATATAGTCAGCTTCTTTGCATTATTCTCTGAGCTACACTGGCACATCACCCTTGATGGTTTCCACTGAACTTTCTATTATTGCAGTGGTTTATTTACTGAGGCACTTTCCAGCCCTAGGGGTTTAGTCAGTCACAATACTGAAAATGCCACTGGACCAGGATGTAACCTGCTCTAACTGACTGTGTTTGAACAGGAGGCTTGACTAGATGACCTCAGGAGGACCCTTCCAACCTCAACTATTCTGTGATTCTCTAGTCTGTGACTTTGTGATTTATATCACCTAAAGATGCTTATCCCTTATTATTGACTAAAAATGCCTATAACAAGAAGATAACCTAAATAAATATCTAAAACATATCCAGACCTCTTTTATTTATTTTTTGAAAGAAGTTAATTTTCAATAATGAAGCAATAAACATAACTTTCCACCACCTTATTCCTCTATTGAATACTCTTCTTTATTTTGAATTATATAGATCTGTTAAATTATACTCAAAGTGCTGTTTATACCATCAGAAAATATTGTGCTGATAAAAAACTATCTTTTTTCCCCCAGAGGGCAGTGAAAGATAGTACACAAGTAAAACTTCAGCGTCAGAAGTTTTAGGCTCAGAAAGAACTTCTACATCTAAAGCACTACCTCTGCTATATTGCATTCATGTTCCATTTATTGTGCATTATTGTAGAACTAATTTGTATGTTTAGTGAAACTTATGGTCATTCGCATACTGTTTCAAGTTGTATTAGATATTGCAGCTTGGTAAACATCTTCCTTTCCTACTCTAACCCAGATTTAAAGTCAGAAGGTGATAAAAGAACAGGGCTCAAACTGTCAAGTTTCAGACATCAAGGAATATACTTGCCATGGGCTTCCTTTATAATCAATGGAGATAAGTGTTGTATGAAATGAATAAAGCACACAACCTATGTCTCTGCTCAAGTATCCCACTAAAGATGTCTGTCATTCTTTCTTGTGCCTGAGAAAAATAAGGACATTGAGATAATTAAAATCTCAGAAGCAAGATGCCTAAAGTAGAAACCTACTACTGTGGTGTTATGTTCATTGTAAGCATTTCAAACAACATTTGAAGGTGCCTAAAATTAAAGTCCTTGTGCAATTTAAATTAAACATCAACTTTAAATCATATGTTTGAAAAATAATAGTAAATGACTAACAAATCAATAACAAAGCATGTGATAAATTTAGTCTGGAGTACAAGAGCTGTCAAATTCACATTTGTAAATGACAATCCTGGGCTATAAATATTAAGCTCAAATAACCAGAACTAACAATATCAGAAGAGGGATTATGACTGACAGTGTGATCAGAAGCACTGCAGATATCATTAGAAATATTAATATGTGTATGCAGTATGTTTTATAAATCTGCTGCACCTTTCAAGTATGAATCTTTCATGTGAAATTGCATCTTTCAAGGCTATTTTTGCGTTATTCATCTTCTGCCAATATCACATATAACTATTAACTATTCAAAGCTGCATTTGCTGACATTTTTGTCCTTTACATCTTTTAACATTTCAAAACCAGATTGGCATCTAGTACTAACAACTTGTCCCGCGGGCAAGACCATAAAGAAGGTCATAAGAAAAACAAAGCAAGTTGTCCTAAATGAAAATGAAGACAAGGAATTAGGAAGTTCTAAATCCATACAACTTAAGCTACAACTGAGCAAGAGAGCAGGAGAACAAGATGTTCACCTGTGTATTTAAGAAGAGAAGAATCACTTTCTTTCTGAAGGGATTATTTATTTCAGTCTCACAGCTGCTGTGATGCATTGAATGCTTGACATTGTTATAGAAAATCAATGGCATTCAATCTGAGAAAGTTGTGTTGCATGCATTCAAACTTGATGGTTGCATAAATCAGCATTTCTGGTTAAAAAAAAAATCCTTGGCTGAAAACAAAACCACATCCATTTGTATTACCATTTTACTTCTTTTTTAATGACAAGTGTGATTGATACTTTATTTTTCTTCAGAGGAACTTCAATTACCAGTTGGCATTCAACTGTCCTGTTAAGTTGAGCAATGAAGGATATCTCTTTATAAAAACCTGATTAGGAAAGGCTCCCTTCAAAGCATTTTTATTTGTTGATTTTTTTTCACAAAAGGACACTGAGGTGAAAGGTTTGGGTTTTTTTTCATTCAGAATAAATAAAACACTTACATAACACAGTTAAGTATTCCTATTGTCTCTACCGTAACTACAATATGACAAAATTGTACAGTTTTTCATTTATCACTAATATGCATTAAAATAATCATTAAGGAAGAGTACTTGGTTTGGTGATGTTTATGACAAAACTGACACTAAGATGAAAAGATGAAAAAAATTAATCTCTACATTTCAATACAGTATATATAATAATTGGGCCAGATGTTCAAGAAGTGAAAGTCAAATATGGCACTCTCAAAATTAACATCATTATTTTATATATATATATATAACTTATTTCAGGACACATATTCTGATTTAATAAAAGAGAGGATATAAGAATTTTAGACCAAATCAGACCACTGGCACATCAGATTTTCAGGATTAACCTAATAACTGAAGATACAGGAAAAATTAAGCATACGTATTGTGACACTGTTATCTGGGTATCACTGCAGTGATGTGGGTTGAGAATGTTTTCTAATACTTCAGTCATCATTTTCCACCTGCCACAGAAGATTTGGTTAGTCTCTTGGCTCTGTTTTGATTAAAACCATAAAGATTGATTTTCTACTAATGGTCTATAAATTTTAAATGACATTCAGTGTCATTCTGGATACTTTTCTATTAATGAATAGCCTAAAGGAATTCTAAAGTTCATAATTGTATAAACAAATATATGCTATGTAAGTTTTCTGTCATTTCATCATCATTGTTTCTATTAGCTTTCAAAAATATCTCAGGCATCCAAATTGCCATATCTAGTTCCAATTGTCTCATGACTTCTTTCCTGGAAGAGCATATAGGGAGTATGCCTTTGTTCCTTTGTTCATAAATATATTTATCCATCTATAGGTTTATATTGCCTAAGGCAAGCTTATATATATGTACTTTGTATTTATCTTTGCAGCTGAAGAAAAAATTTTTTTTTTTTTTAGCATCTACATGTGCCTGTTCTAAAGAACCATCCTCATAAGAACTGTACAACTGTACATTATATACAAATATTCTTTGGCTTTGAGATACTTCCTTTGTGAAAATCTGAAGCACTAGCCTTAATCCCAAGTCTTGAATTCCATGTGATGTTTTTAACAAAAGGGAATAAAATAAAATAAAATAAAAT
>NW_010269582.1:0-898 GCF_000690775.1 Eurypyga helias
GAAAACTGAACCGGAAAGAGAGCGCGAGGCCGCGCCTGCAGCTTTCCTCTTCCCCGGGTCACCGCCACGCCGGCCCCGGCCCTCGGCCGTCCTTCCCGCCGGCACCTCAGCGCCCTCTCCCTCGTGTCTCCTCAGTCCTTCCCTCGGCCCTTGGCTTGGGCCTTCCCTCAGCGCCAGATTTCAGCTCTTCCCTCATCCCCTCAGCCTTCACCTGTCCCGGGCCCCTCAGCTCTTCCCTCTCCCCTTCCCTCATCCCCTCAGCCTTCACCTGCCCTGGGCTCCTCAGCTCTTCCCTCTCCCCTTCCCTCATCCCCTCAGCCTTCACCTGCCCGGGGCTGCTCCGCGCTTCCCTTTGTCCCCTCAGCCTTCACCTCTTGCCCCGGGCCCCTCGGACCTTGGCCCTCAGTGCCTTCCCTCAGCCCCTTGTTTTGGACATCCCCTCAGACAACCCTCGGGGCCTTCCGCCATCTTTCTTCAGCCCCTCTGGCCCCTTCCCTCATCTCATCCCCTTTCTGTGGCACTTACTTCAGCACTTCCCTTCATTCCTCGGCCCCATCCCTGTCCCCACCGCTCCCCGTGCCCCTTTTGGGGTACTCGCAGGGCTCCTCACGGTGTGGCTCCGGACCCCCCTTCACAGCAGCAGCCCCTGTGCTGTGCTTGGTCACCCCTTTTCCATAGGATTTTTCCCAAGGGGTTAAAAAGTGCTCTGCCCCACCCAGATACTTCGGGGTTTGTTCCTCGTTGAAAAGATTGAAGTGTGTGGCCCAGGGGTGGATTTGCTTCAGGACTAAGGGGGAGAAATGAACATTTAAGCAGAAAAAGTAGATAAATCAGCCAGTTCCCTTCCTCCTCCTGGGATCTGTCTAGATCAGCTGTCCCAGCCCGGTTATCCCGGGAA
>NW_010269583.1:0-6063 GCF_000690775.1 Eurypyga helias
GGAATTCCTCATCTCTTCAGCGTCTCAGCACGCTGCTGACGCACTGCCAGGGCTGTGGAGGAAAGGGGTTTCACGCACGGCAGCAGGCACAGCCCTCGGCCCACGCCAGCGACTGTCACATCGGGTGGAGGCCCTGCTTTTGGGAAAACGCAGCCGAGGTGCCACCCGCACTCCCCACGGAATCCGCGCTATCAGTGCACATCTGTACGCTGCTGCCTGTGCTGCCACTGAACCATCCTCAGCTGCTCGCCCTTGCTGGCGTCACCATCACGCTCGAAGGGCGCCTGCAGCCACTCACTGCTGCTTGGCCTTTCCAGTGGCATTTGCGTTTTTGCAACGCTGGCACAAACACTTCACGGACACACATCGTGTAAGCTGTTGAAGGCCTGGCAGGCACTACTCTGAGCTCTCAAGCAAGGGCATCTGCCTACAAGTGGGATAATTGTATGTAAATAACTTTACCATCTCACCTACAGTAAGGTTTGGTCTGAGCACTCGCACCACTGTTTACTATAAAGGGTTACCATGTAGCAGCTCTGTTTGTAAACACAGAGCAATTTAGTGTTTCTGTAAGTCTAGGTATAAACAAGGTCTTCTCTTACTATTTCTTCAAACAGTCTGGTGGCAGCTTTAGTTTATTTACTGGAATCTTGATCACAGGCTTTGATTACAGCAAAAACCTGCATATTAACTGTCTCAAATAGAGTCAAGACCAAAGGAAGTAAAAATGCAGTGGTCTCCATTGCAAATACATAGTGAAAAATCTACAGTAACATCTTTAATTATGAAGAACTTGGCAGCTCTAAATCTGTGTATAAGCTATAATCCTCTCTTCTAAAGGTAAAATGTAATCACAGCTGTTTGTGTATTTTGTAACTTGAGCAGGCTTTTGACATGCTGTCACAGTAAAACCTGCCTCAAAAACCTGGCCTGGTGTGCATTGGTGGATGTCAGGAGAAAGCTTGGGTCTGTGTGTGTTCTGGCACATATCTAACAGTACCCCTGTTTGCAGGGTGAGTAAATCAAGTGCACCGTACACTGAGCAGCAGCTTCATGTATTGGCCTGAGATTGATTAGTTGCAGCCTATTACGGGAGGTCCAAAAAGGCAAATGGATTTTGTCAGCACATGGGATTGTTCTGCTTTTGTAATTCTACAGGTGTGCGGCAGGGAGGTTCCGGGCAGCTTGGTAGCTGATGCATCTTTTGTGTGATGCACCTTTTATCAGTGTGGATGCACAATGCCCATTCAGGGCAGCAAAATAAACCTTAGCCAGCCTCACCTGGTCTCCTCGGGTACAAAGCTACAGAGATGCCCTAAAAGAATGGGAAATGTCAGTGCTTTTCTCAAGCAAAGTGTGTTTATTCAGAAAGGCAGTGGCATAGCACTCTTCAAAGTGCAGTTGCCAAAAGCACTTGAACAAATTTTTGTCATTCAGGCATGACAGATGCTTTAATTGTCTAAACATTCAACAGAACAGGTCCTGGCTATTAAACTGAAAGGGGGAAGTATCTTACAGCTACGTCACACAAAAAAAAAAAAAAAAAAAAAAAAAAAAAGCAGGTGCTCCTCCCGACGTGAAAGCAGGTGCTCATCCAGATGTGTCACAGAACTTTTTACATGACTCTTGCTTATTCCCTTACTTAAATACAGCAGGTGACCTCTATGGAGCACTCTAAGACAATCAGCCAAAGCCCCTAGTGTGTAAGAACTGGAACAATACCAATAAAACAAGTACCTGGGAATAGATGCTACAGTACATTAGCTTTGTTCTAATGTTCCCTTCTGCCATGACATAAGGAAACCTTGTTTAAGTGAACTGTGTTTTAATCTATTATGTCTGTGTAAACAGAGGATTAAATTGTAAATCACAGTTCAACTGGTGGAGATTCATGAGAAGGTTTTAGGACGCCCTTAATCACTTTCATCAATCCTTTACTGTTACTGAAAATATTTACTACTAATATTAACTGTTCGAGCTAGAAAGATAAGGATACCTTAATATATTAGTCTCAAATGGAGAAAAAAAAATCCACAACTCTGAAAGACGACCAAGTAGATTATTATCCTGTTTTAATACACAAAGAAACACTAACAATCCAGTGAGGGGGGTTTTATTTTTAAACCAAAAAGGTCGTGGGTATTCAGGTATCTCCTCAAGATTCCTTTAGGTCAGCATCACTACTGAAAGGTGACTTGTCCCCTGAAAATATCTGATACTCTTGATATTCTGCTTCTATCATCCTTATATAGTGTCTTTTAATATGTCTGTATTTTGTTACCTATTGCATACAGTACATTCCTTCCCAGATGATAATGCTGAGGGGTTGTTTTTTGTTTGGTTTTTTTTTCAAAAGAAAAACTTAATTGAGTTGTCAGTCCTAATACTTTCGGGTGCTTTCCTATTTACATAGCCATAACTGAATAATAGAAGTTTCAGTGAGTGTTTGAATAACTAGTTGCAGAATTGGGCTCTCAGACCTCTTTATAGAAAGGAACAGTATGTCTATAGTACATTCCATAAAGGTCTATGAAATATATAACACAATATAAATAATGCTTACCTCCCAGTGCTGTTCATTAGGACACAGCATCTTAAAACATATCCTTATTTGATTTTGCTAAGGCCAGTCCCTAATGAATAACTAACATCAAAATGCTAAAACTTGACATAGGAGCTAGTCAAAATTCAAAACATTTTTCACTTACATCTGCTGCAGCAACGTTTCATGGAGTTGCTTCTTTCACGTATGCAGTAAGATCAGTTCTTTCATTCTGCGTTTTAAGTTCAGCAAAAATAATTTCTGTACCAGGAATGTATTTCTTAGGGTTTTCCAAATACTCCATCAGTGTATTCTCACAGCAGACAGCTCCTAAAATAACAAAAAACATAGTAAAATACAAGGCTGGCCCAATATCTTATATTTATGAAAACATCAACAGTCTCAAGTCACAGGTGTGATGCTCCTGAACTTAATCTGCCTAGAATCCAAGAAGAATGTGAGCATAAATAATGTATAAACAAAACACACAAGGTATACATTGTCTTTGTGTCACTTTAATAAACATAAACCCTTTTTGCATCATGGAGAGTTGCAGTTCTTTGCACCATTTTACGTACAACTACTGACTACTTTCAAACTATCTTTGTAATTCCAGTATCCAGAATATTCAGCTTTAATTTCATACAGTTGTTGAAAATGAGCATCTACAGATTGACATGAAATTCATCAAGGCTGTGCTCTATTGAAGGGCATTAGAAAAAGGGTTGTCAGTGGCCCGTTCCTGGAGTCAAGTCTTGACAGAAGTTGAAAAAACATTAGTGTTTTGTACCAACCCTACTAAAACTTGTCTCTGTCAACAGAAGCCTACTGTTGTAGTGAATACTGCAATACCTGGAACAACATGTTGAAGTTACTTTTCTGTCCTCCAGAATGGACTCTTCCCCTTGTCCAAAGTGGATTTAGATACCACTTTGTTGGCTTTCTCTTAATTGTACCTGTACTTTTAAATTACATATTAATCTGTATGATTTGTTCACTAAAATTTTTATGAGAAAAAAATGGTTAACGTATGCTGACGATGTTTTGTGTGAAGTAAGTCCTAGTATAAAGTGAATGTCCAAAACATTTCCTAGAAATCACAGAAAAATGAAAAGATCAGCCAATTCCAAAGCACCTTAGCAACGAGGGGAAAAAACCCCAAAACACCTGCATTTGTAATTAATAGCTTGATTCAAATAATGGAATTTATATTCAAATAGTATAAATAAAAACAATTGAACCCACACAGAATTACTTTCCATTTTCATATGTTCCATTGCTTTTCAAGACTCTATGAAAAACATGACAAGTCATAGCTTACTAGTAGGTGACAGTATTAAGCGTTCTGAGCAAAACAACTGCAGCACATCACGATGCCAGTAGAGGGTAGTGACCAGCAAACAAAATCTAAAAGCACTCTACAGAAAAGAAAATCTGCCCATTGATACTACAGAGTTCTGGGAAAGCTGTATACCTTCTGATCTGGTGTGCTGAATATTGGTACAGTTTCTTTTTGATGTAGGGAGCCAGGATTTTTTATTTCTGAAACTATAGTTCAGATTCACCTGGAGTAATACAAAGTAGACAGTTATGAGAGTAACTCCTTGCAAGTAAGCTTTCTGCTGTACCTCTAAAAAAAGGTGGGGGTTTTCAAATATATGTTTTCTCCAACACTGCAGCTCACCCAGATCACCTGCTAGTTTTACTTTGTTATTGTTTGCGTCTGAGTAAGAAAATCCTGTAGTTTGTCCTGCTCTGCAGCCAAATAATCCTCAAAGATTTGGTCCTGTTGTGCTTTCCGTCTTTTTCAGCTGTATGGCACAGAGAACATTTCTGAATACAGATCTTCTTGCCTTTTTTCCAACATCACCCATTTTGATCTATGTAAAAAATGAAAATAAATTTGAATGTTACAGAAGAGTGCACTGTTGTTCGTCACAGTATCTCCTACAGCTTTAGAAAATATTTACGTCTTGCACAATAATAAAAAATGTGTCTCAAACTAATAGAAAATTTGACTCAGACTTAATTATAAAGCTTAGTTTGGGTAAGACTTCACTAAGCTACACAATTTCTTAACATGAATTTTTTTTTTTCCCCAAGTCATCCAATTTACCATTAGGAAAAAGCACCGTGGTTTTTTTCTGCATCTCCAAGAGGTGCAGAGGTACGGAATTAGGCATCCATACCTTTGGAGGTTAAGAAGCTCTGAGTTCCATGACTGCGCTGCTACAGCTGGCTCAGCGGGGAGGGTAAAGGTCAGTGTACCTCTGTCTAGAAGACCAATCTAAACTACGGCTGCACCTCACGATTTCCGTGGGGGTTGCAGTGCTATCTAGAGTGTCTCCAGAACGGGTGAATTCAACTTCTCCAGTGCTTGTCAGGACATGGTCACTGAAAGGGGGGTTTCCAGAGCAACAGCCTGGGTGGAGGAGGAAGGTGCCAGCGGCACTGCTCTCGGGCCCAGGCCTGCCGGGAGAGGAAGGAGAGGTAAGCACCTTTCGGCTCTTCAAGGGCAGAAAAACCAAGGCGGCAAGGATGCCCAGCTGCCCCTCCCACATACAGCGAGGTCCCACCACCACTCCGACTGACAAAGAGCCAATGTCATCAAAGCAGCGCTCAATCGCAGAGAAGATGACTCAGCATGTTCTCTCCTGATTGGTGCCCTTCTTTCTGGCGGGAGTTGAGAGCTGTGCTGACCCTCGGAAGGGCCAGGACACACAACAGTCTCATGGTGCTCCAGGCTGTGCCGCCCTCTCTCTGCGGGCACCTTTCCCACACCGAAACGCCCTATGAACACCGGCTGAGAGAGCTGGGGTTTTTCAGCCTGGAGGAGGCTCTGGGGAGACCTTACAGCATGTTCCAGTACCTGAAGGGGCTACAAGGAAGCTGGGGGGCAGCTTTTTACAAGGGCCTGTAGGGACAGGACAAGGGGTAATGGGTTTAAATTGAAAGCAGGTAGATTTAGATTAGATATCAGGAAGAAGTTCTTCACAGAGAGGGTGGTGAGGCACTGGCACAGGTTGCCCAGAGAAACTGTGGATGCCCCATCCCTGGAAGTGTTCAAGGCCAGGCTGGATGAGGCTTTGAGCAACCTGGTCTAGTGGAAGGTGTCCCTGCCCATGGCAGGGGGGTTGGAACTAGATGGTCTTTAAGGTCCCTTCCAATCCAAACCGTTCTGTGATTCTATTAAATGCTTGCTTTTCAATCTGAGCAGTTGTGTAGCCCCATCATGGCTCCATTCTGCAGTGACGGGGAAAAACTCCTAGCTTTGAGGAGTTGCCACCTAGCATCCACCTTTGTGCAGACCCGCAATAAACACCTATCTTAGCTCTGTGTGTGGATCAGCTTACTGCACACTGGGTGAAGAACCCAAATTTGGAACAACACCCGGAAGCATTCGGAAGCCGCCAGGATGCTGCCCTGCGCAGCCGGCTGTAGTTGACCCTGTCTGAGCAGGGGTGCCCTGGTGACCTCCGGAGGCTCCTTCTGTTCGGTGGCTGAGTACCACCCCACCGGCC
>NW_010269584.1:0-6291 GCF_000690775.1 Eurypyga helias
TACTTGTATTTGGGATTGCCCAAACTGAAGAGAAGTCTTAAACCATTTAGTCATGAGATGAGACTGTGATCTAAGTCAAAGATAATGGAATGAGAATTTGACACTTAGTTTATGTGATTAAAAGTCAGGTTTCATTTAAAATGTCTGAAATCCAGAGAATGCTCTAACTTTAATACTTATGCAACATTTGCAGTTCAAAGATTTTTTTTTTTTAATTTAAATAATTACACAGAAATTAACAGGACATTTTAATATTTCCTGAAATGCTATAGGGATTATATTGTACCATGAAGCTGAGGAGGACTCCAAAAGTGTAAAATGTTAAACGGCTGGGAAGGAATATGTAAGTCTGCTCAACTGAAAAGTGATGTTGTCTTTACTGTGTGTCTGTGAAGATCAATTCTAACTTGGAGTCTAACCAAGTATATTTTGCCATTTCCAGATGTTTGCCAGTTGTCTTTCTAGTGATTTATGACTGATGACCTGCTTTTCTCACAAGCTGAACTAATCTTCTCTAGACTATGCCAAGAGCCATAGCTATAATCTTTCTTATGTGACAGTACTGTACCAAGGAGAGAACATAAAATTTATAAAGACTTATTCGTATCATTTGTTTGAGTGGATCAATAAAACAGTAAATGAATTACTCTGGTCAATAACAGGATTCTGAACTACTTACAACATACTGTTTTAAGATTGCTGGATTTTATGACATAAAATATGGCCAGTTTATATTAGCATATTTTAAGGTGGTGTGGACAGCTCTTAGACATGAGCGTCTGAACACTCCTCAGGATCTGCAATGGAATATTAGTTGCACATTCAACATATTTTATACCAAAAAAAGAAAGGACAACAGAAGTGGAGAGGTGTATTTTGACAGTCTTTGGCATAAACAAATTGGAAACAGTTGCTCTAAGGAGTAGCTCAAGTTTCACAATTCAGGCACTGAAGGAAGTCATATCTCACGATCTCAGACTTCTATAGTACAGATGTCTGCATAGGAGGCAGTCATGACTCTTCACAGTTGATGGTGGATATGGGTATTTCTTAGCTTCAATGTATCTTATGTATTTTAGGCATTTACATTACAAAAAGATGTGTCTAATTCTGTCCATATACTACAAGAAGAGCCTACATGTGTGCAAATGCTTATGTAGAAAGATGAGTCAGATAAATCTCAACCAGATATTTTTAAGGTGGCTTCTGTGTGAGTGTTAGGTTGTTCCCTAAGAATTTAGAAACATGTCACGCTCCTCCACTAGCCTAGACAAATCCTAGATCTGCTACAATCCTTGTGTCTAATTCCTGTATAATAGATGATAGCAGGATAAAAAATGAGTGAGCAGTTATCCTGAGTGGAAATCAAAGTAGTGCAAGGACCATCAGAAATCTATTTAAAAAAAACCCAAAACCAAATCCTTCTGATAAAATAAAATCTCAATAAATAAAACAGAAGAACAGCTGCTATGTACCACAGATCCATTCAGTTTACTGCAGAGAGCGCTAATCTTAGCAGTGTGGGCATGAGGAACACTTTGATATTTCATCTATGGAAAACTAATTACTTTGGAGGCTTTTCTTTACTGAGTAGCAGAAACTGCCACACAGGCATTTTCTAGGATGCAGCTGACATTACTCTGATGGATTTTTCCCTGTGCATGAAAAAGTAAGACCAAAAACTCCATAAGTGAATGAACCTGAAGAAGGAAAGAATCCAGCATCCAGCATGAAAAGTTTGGTTTCATATGAGACATTAAAAAAAAAATGGGGAGGTAAGGGAATGACATTACACATCTTTTTTTTCCAAATAGACAAAAAAAGAAAGGACAATATTTGGCAGATAGAAAAATATTTTAGGTTTCATAATAGTTCAAATCATGGAAACTGTAACAATGCAAAAATATGGACACAGGATTATAGTTAGTGACTTCGAAGGTTTCTTAAGAGACAGTGTACACAACCTCAGAATAAAATTAATTATTATATGACAAAGCTGTTGGAGGCTGCACTCAAGACATGTTCAGGACCCAGGCATGTTCACCTGCCTCAGTCTGGTGGAAGGGGTATCTGTTGCTAGTTCCCCATCCCTTCATGCAGGCAGAAGAAAAAGAGTTTATTCTCATTGTCCTTGGATGCTGCAAGGAGCAGCCAATTCGGTGTCCCCAGTTTACTGAGCAGGTCATTGGGGTCCCTCCACTTACTATTGTCCCTCTGACTCTGGACAAGTCCTTGTTTAATATAATTAGCCTTTGATTACATAACCTCATAAAGCCTATGGAACATTTATTCAACATAAATTAGATACATTTGTGAAAACCAAGATGACAAAATCAGTGAGATTGATTATAAACCAGTAACAAGTAGATTGTAGAGCTGATAGCCATGACTTTTGCTGCTGCAGGGAAGGAGATGAGAAGGGAGAGGACAAAGAGGAATAAAAGCATGAGGAGATCTAAAATAAGTACACAAACTTAAAGTATGCTAAAAATGAAACGTCTGTAATAATGTGTGGTGGGGGCATTTTGACTTACAGAACACAGTAAGCTATTTATATTCATAGAATCAGAGAATCTTCTGGGTTGGAAGGGACAGTAAAGATCAGGGACACCTTCCACTAGACCAGGTTGCTCAAAGCGTCATCCAGCCTGGCCTTGAACACTTCCAGGGATGGGGCATCCACAGCTTCTCTGGGCAACCTGTTCCAGTGCCTCACCACCCTCTCCATGAATCATTTCTTCCTGGTGTCCAATCTAAATCTACCCACTTTCAATTTAAACACATTACCCCTTGTCCTGTCACTACAGACCCTTGTAAAAAGTCCCCCCCAGCACCCTTGTAGGCCCCTTCAGGTACTGGAAGGCTGCAATAAGGTCTCCCCGGAGCCTTCTCTTCTCCAGGCTGAACAAGCCCAACTCTCTCAGCCTTTCATCATAGGAGAGGTGCTCCAGCCCCCTCATCATCTTCTTAGCCTCCTCTGAATTTGATCCACCCAATCTAAATTTCTATTATCTTACTATCTTTCTAAATGAAAGATATTCTACACACTTTTTTTTTTGGGGGGGGATCCTTAGCATCATTTAGAATGATACTTGCTGTCACTATTTACACTCTAAATGTACTATTAACATTCTACATGATCTACTATTTACAATCTAAATGATACTAAGGATCAAAAAAAAGTGTGTAGAATTTAAAGTTCTTGGGGTACATTATAGGGCTGCAATATTATGATGACCATATGGTTTATGCTTCTAGGAGTGTTTCCTTCTCCTTATAGCACAAGGTAAAGAGGTTAATGTTTCAATGTAACATTTCATGAGCAGGTATATTCTCTGATTAATGAGGAGGAAAGAAGAGAGAAACACCATTTTTTCTTATGGAAATTATCAGAAGAAATAAACAATTACATAAATATTTTTAATCCTTATATATGACAAATTTTACAGAGATTCAACTTTGATTGAATCTTACAGAGGTTCAAAGTGCCTAAATTGGGGTTTTACATGTGTACTATATGTTGTTAAAACATTTTACAATACTGGATTTGTTTCCTTCTGCCCTCACATGATGAGGGATTGTATTCACTTCTTCCCTCACAGACCCTTAGGTTATTTTTGTGATGATAATAGTAAAAATAAAATGAAATAGATGTTTTTTAGCTCTTTGACTACACTGAAATAAGAGTAGTGCCTGGGGAAATAACTTTTTTTTTTTTTTAATATAGTGTCTCTCTTTCTGTTCTATCATGCAAACAACATACTTCTAAGTGAAGTATAAATAATTATGAATAGCATATTAAGAATCCATGTAACCATGTTAAAGTTTATGATCTTTACTGAGGGAATTCCAGGAAAATTAATTTACAGTCTCTTTAGGAAATTAATTTAGTATATATGACATGTCACAAATATTTTCCCACAGAAAAGTTTGTAGTTAAGGAGGTGTTAAACTAGTTTAAAACCATCATTCCTTTACTTCCCAGATTTTATAGAAATTACTATGATATCATAACTCTATTTTTGAAATGTTAATCTAATTAAAAAATTTATAAAAAAAAGGCACTGTCTCTTTGATGTGTAGGACATGCAAGCATGAAATCAATAATGTGCTTAGAAAAAGGAATTTTTAATTAGCCATGCAAAATGATTTAAAATAAGAAAAAGGATCTCTACAGCAGAAAATTGCTTCCAATAAATAGTCCTTTAAAAAAAAAGGCATTTTGTTGTAGGAGTTTTACTGCTTAGAAGAAAATTTCAAAGATCATCTATTTCAAAAAACATCTATTTCAAAAGTGTGGCACAGTAAAGAGCATAGGCAAGATGAATTATTTTTGTTTGCTCAATGTCTTAGTTGCCAATAAAATTTAATGCTCAAGAACATCCTAAAAAAAAAAAAAAATTTTATACAGCGGCATTATTTTCTTTTGGAGGTGCAGTAAATTACTCTAATGATTGGTGATTGAAGAGTTTTCAGCATAATGCCTTATGTATACTGTTATAATTTTCTGTAGGGAAGTCTACTAAGATTGTGGGTGTTAAATTGCAAATAATCTTATAGTTGAAACATTGAAAATGATGCATAACATCAAATACTTTAGCGTGGTGAGCCAAAGGACAAGATGAGAAATACCACATTTTCTTATTCATACTGTGGATTCCTGAGTTATAAATGTTGCTGTGTCAGGAAACCCATAAATCTGCTGTATCACTAAAACCCACAATAATTTGACCCTAAATTGTGGATTCTTATTTGGACAGGTGGAGAAGTTAGAAGGCTAATGATTAACTGAATCATAAAATAACATTGGAAAGATACATTAAAATCACACTGTAAGAAAACTCCTTTCTCCTTTGTTTTTACATTATCACACCAAATTTATTGGGGTGATTTTACAATGACATTCCTATTCACCAGATTTCAGCATCACAGATGTTTTGAAAACTCACAAAAAGCTGACTATAACTTGTTCTGAAATACTGAAAATTCTCGGTCAAACAAACGTGGTTCACTTGCATCATTGCATCATACTTACAGACTTGTAGTAATGAGCTAGTAATTTCACAGAAACCCATTTCAAACTATCACCCCAGTGGTTCCCCATGAATAGCCAGTAATTTAGGTAAAGATACTCAGTGGCAGCGCAGACCTAGAAATGGTAAACCTGTATCACAACAAGACAGAGAAAAAAGGTCAGATTTTCTGTCTGTCAAACATCATGGAGTTGTCCATAGCATTAAAATAGCAAGAAAACAAAAACATGCCTAGAGATTTGATATTATCTAATATAATTCAGATATGATAGCTATTCAGGGAGGAAAAGAGTAACAAAAAAGTCTCTGATCTTCTCATACTCACCTTCTCAAAATTTATTTTATTAATAGCAGTAGCTATTCCAGACACCAGTTTAAATTCATGCCTCTTTCTTTAAAGTCTCACTGAAGTCTCACATCTACAAATTCCCTCCTTTCATCTGTTCTTGAGTCACTTTGTTTTCTTTCATTACCTCATTGTATTTTTTCCTTTTTCCTTTATTTTTTCAGGAGATCAACAACTCTTATATCTTCATTATTTTGAACACTTTCACATCTGCTGTCATCTGTATCTATTCAGTTGAAAAAATGTAACAATTTCTGCAAAATGAAAGATGTACTATGAATTATTTTACTACTTCTATCATAAGCCTTTTCAATTTCAGTTTCATATTAACTGTCCATGCTTCTTTATTCTATATCTATCCTGTTAATTTTTCTTTAATCCCAACCTCTATTTGCATAGCCTTTTCCTGATTTTGACATAACTGAAGTCCAGCGCTACTTTTTTTTTTATTTCTGGTTGGGTTTTTTTTTTTTTTTCCCCCTTTTGTAGAACTTCTTACCATTCATTTTCTTTGGAATTTTCCAGATATTGTTCTTCATTCAGCACCTATCCTCCCCATTGCCCAATACTCCTTTCCTTTTCCAAGGAAATTCTCAGGGGTTTTTATGCTACTTTGCTTTCTCTTTCTGTTAATTGCTCTTCCACATTTTTTCAATGTGATAATATTTTTAATTATTCTCTATTTCCCCAACCAACCATTTTATTATTCTTTTTATTTTATATTTGTAGCTGTGTCTCCAAGGACAGTCTTAACTCTTCAGGGATCTATTTTGCTTTTAAGCAAAAAGAACACATAAATAATGATTTCACCATCAAATATTATGTCTTTTTTCTGCATACTATCTTTGTTCTCCCTGACCCTCACCATTGTTTCCTGCATTCTTTTGGACATTGTGCTGGGTTCAGCCAGGA
>NW_010269585.1:0-13690 GCF_000690775.1 Eurypyga helias
ACCCTCTGTGCATTCCCGGGGGTGAAGGTGCGCGGGGAGCGAGCTCTCGCCCGCTGCATCCCCTTTCGGCCCCGGCAGCCAAGCCTTGGCCAAAGTGGGCTTGGTGTTTCCCGGGTGACGGAACGCATCTCGGGTTCCTGCCCGCTGCGAGCCGAGTCGTGAGCGCAATAAAAATGCTCGAATTACGCGACTAATGAAAGCAAATAGTTTTCCAGGTGAGTGAGGAGCAGTGTGTTCGGCGGCAGGGTAAAGCCAAGCCCGTGGACCGCAGGGTGCGTTATCCCTAGGCTTTCGCCGGACTGCAGAGCAGCAGCAAGCTGAACTTCCTACAAGGAGCATCTAATACCGGGCTTGGCTGACCTGCCCGACTCGGGGGATATTTAGGTGTTGGAGAAAACGTTTTCGGCTTTAGCTGAGTCGTAAAAACACTGTAGAAGTGACGTCGGTGGCCGCCTGAACTCCAACTGGTTTCCTGTTGCTGCCGGCCTTGAGTCAGAGCTCGCAGAGTCTGTTTCTGCGAGGAGGGGTTCTGCTGGCAGGTTCATGTTTGTTGACGTTCGGAAGTGGGAGGTGAAACCAGCTTAGCTACAGAAACTGGGTGCTGAGCCAGCCAGCCGGCCTCGGAGATTTGTCAGCTTCCTCAGTCCTTCCAGGTAATCTTTAGACTGGTCACAGTGGGGAATAAAGTCATAGTAATTCCTGGATCAGTCTCCTCTTCCCAGCTCTCAGGTAGTTCTTTGATCAGCGGAGTGACATACCACTTTACATGCAAGTGGAACAAATGACACGTTTTTTTAAAACTAGAAAGAGCTGCTCAGCACGATAGGCAGAGATCACAAGTGCTCAAGATGACTCTTCACAGCTGGCAGATGGCACAGGCGGACGATCCAACATCTCTTTGTAAATACGAGACAAGACTGTGTTTCAGAAAGGAGAGGAGCATCCTGTGGCAGTCACTGAGTGACTTCCTACAGATGGCATGGTTAAATTTTCATTATTCGATGCCATAAAGTCTGCTGGGGAACAGAAAACTTCAGAATCAGTTGAAAAAGTAGCAGTGATGTCATACAGAAGGGAATAAGTCTGCCATTCATCTCCAGCTCGGTGAAAGTACACCGTTCACAAAAAGGGGGAGAAGAGTGCTGTTCACTTCAGAAACCCAACACACTGATAGAAAGCTACCTTTACCACTGCGAGTAGCTAAAAGGCCATACTTACCAAGAGGTTTTGTCTTGCTGCTTTCTTGGAGTGCTTCTCACATACTGCCTGTAGTAGCTGAGCGGGGGTGGTACGGCCATCGCCAGTCCCGTTTAGCATCGTTATAAGGTATTGGAGAGTTAAGGGATTTCACTCACTGTCAACCTCTCAGCTCTGATGTGTGAGAGCTAAGAGAAACATTTGTGCTTACAGGACTTCCCTGTAATTTTCCAAAACTTAAGTATATACAAAATTTTCTTCTTCTAAGACTCTGCTAATACTTCAGGATTTTAAAATACTCTCAGATACATGGGCACATTCAATTTCTTTTGCATTATCTGATTGCAACTTCTAGTAATGAGAAGGTGTCAGGATACTATCTATCCTACATACTATGCAAAAGTAATTTCATGTGGATGTAAGTTCTTTAAGATTTTAATCTTCAGCTGCAGGCTATGGATATACCCACCTTGTGGAACCGCTTTTGTGAAGTTTGGCTTAAAAATACAAAACAATTCCTGTTATATAGAAACTCTCTTGGCCAGCAAGGAAATGTGATTGCACAGCCTGAAATTAAATGTTAAATTCCTGTAGTGTGTTTGTTGTGCAGTATGGCATGGGAAAACTGGGAGCAGATACTCATTCTAGTTCCTTATTTGTAAAGGGTTGTATCTCCCGGTGTTAGTGTCAGCATTGTCAGCTGCAAATGAAGATATGCTGTCAAATTTCATACCATTTTTAATATTTGTGGTATTTTAAATATCCCTTCCTAATCACTATTAGTTGACTTGTCCAAGGCTGTATATTGTTATTGGTGCAATGAAGTATTTTTGACAGAACATTAATATTTCCAGAGCTTAGGTACGAACAGACGCAGGAGCACATCCCTTTCTACCAAGTCTCCAAGTGTTTTTTTCAGTTGGGAAAGAAGTGAGTGTGTTACTGATGGTGCCACTTAGCAGGATTAATCCTTCATGTGTCATTTTAATTACAGGGGAAACATGGACAGCAGAATTATTTGTTGCATCCAATGCTTCAAATGAATCACAATGGACACAGCTTTTGTACTTCTGTACCAGCTGTTTCATATTTTAACGTGTCTTCACAACAAAACCTTTCTTTCCAAAAATGTTGTCCTTAAAAGCTATTCCAGCCTAGATTCTCTGATCCACGCTGGTTTGTGCTGCTGTCTACCATGAGAAACTGAAACGTCCGCCTAGGCCACTCTAAGCCCTGTGCAGCATTGCTGCCTGTCCCCTGCTTCTCTGTGCAAAGTAACGACTCCTGTTGTTCTTGGAAATGCAGTACCTCTTCTTCCCATAATAAACATGTCTAAGCTGGTGCCATTGCCACAGGGGGCTGTCATCAGAGCGATGCTGGTAAGGCTTGGCTGTCTGAGAGTGCAGAGCTGGAGCCGTAGCTCCGGATGACCTGGCACTATAGCTGTGCCGCAGGGATAACCGGAGGGATATCCAGAGGGATCGTGCATTGCAGGCTGTGGCCTTCCACCAGCCAGGGGTTGTTGAGGTTAGATGAAAATTGCTGTGAGTTGTAATGAAGCCTCCACCTCAAAATTTTGTGATTGGTTAAAGAAGATATGGCTCACACAGTAGTCACTTAACAATTTTAATAAAATGTATTAGTACCTGTATGCAGCAAGGGTTTACTCCCCATATAGATTTTAAAATTTTTCCTTCTATTTTTTATTTGCTGTTTCCAAATCTTTCTGTGAAAGCAGAAGCCTGGAATAACATCAGGCTTATTCTAACAGGCAAAGTCTGAAATCATGGATTTGGCTATATGTTTATATACTGGGGATGTGGGCTCTGTACAACAGAAAGGAGCCCTTTCTTCTTGAGGTTTCAGGTTAGCTTTTGTGATTTCAATTGAATTTTACATTGAAGATAACATTTTATTGTTCCATTCCTTGGTATTGCCCTAATTGCTTGACTGAACCAATGTAGTGCAGAAAATATATATAATCTAATGTGTGCACCTGTGAATTACAGGGGTGGATCATGACCTGGGGCAGTGTTGTGTGTGTTACGTGGATTTTGCATGGTCATTTTTTTATTTGCATGGTCAGAAATGACAAGCGCTCTGGGAAGGCGTGGAAGGGAGTGAGGAATGCTAGGACAGGGCTCCTTCAAAGCTGTGCCTGGTTCATGAATCCCTTGTCCTTCTCTTTCTCCTCCCAGGTGCTGTGCTCTCTTTTGCTTGCCATGACTCCTGCCAAGCATGGTGCCAGATCATCAACGTGTCTGAGTCCTGCTCTTCTCTCCTTGCTTCTATGGACGGGATTCTCAACGAAACAAACCGGAGCGTTTCCACGCCTGCTGGAAGCAAATATCGGCTCTACATTGGCTTGGCTTTGGCGATAGGTTCCAGTATCTTTATTGGTTCTAGTTTCATACTGAAGAAGAAAGGACTTCTGAAACTGGCAGAGAAAGGAGTCCCCCGAGCTGGTAAGTGGGGGTGCCCACCTTGCTCTGGCTGGAGACACAGTCGCCGCTGTTACAATTTGGCAAAATCGAGGTTTGAGTCACAAATCACATGTTTAAGTTGAAAACCGTCGTACTTTAACGGTGATCAGCTAGGGATGGAAATAGGGTGCGATTACAGGGACTGAGATTTCAGAATTCTTAGGGCTATGGG
This sequence comes from Eurypyga helias, assembly GCF_000690775.1. Lineage (NCBI taxonomy): Eukaryota > Metazoa > Chordata > Aves > Eurypygiformes > Eurypygidae > Eurypyga > Eurypyga helias. The sequence continues at coordinate 3,853 of NW_010269585.1, forward strand.
GGCAGTGGTGGGTATTAAATATAGTGAGCTGGTGATATTTTCTCCTGGAAAGCAGTTAGATACCAAATAAAGTTCTCCCTTTGCCTTACCCTTCAAAACGCCTCTCTCTTTTTTTCCCCCATCTTTCCCTCCCCCACCCTCATCTGAGATGGAAAGTCTTAAGAAGGTAGCTAGATTTAGTTCTTCTTTTTAAAAAAGGAAGTGCAGTACTTACTACAAAAGTTTCTATGGTTAGTACAGCTATTTTTCCGTCAAAGTCAACAGATGAAGGGGTAGAAAAATGTGGAGAGCTTTTAAAAAACCTGATAGACTAGTCCTTTGTATGGATTTAAATATATAGCATCAGCAGTTTTGTTTGTTGTGTTTCTTGCAATATACTCTACCAGAGAATTTGGTTATTTGAAAAAAAAAGTGTTACTGAATGTTTGATATACTTAGGTTTTATATAAAACAAATTAAACCATGCAGTGGCATTTTTCTTTCTAATTTCTCTCAATTTAGAGAGAAGCAGAGCCAAAATACAGCTGATAGTGTATGAAGATATTGGATCTGACCTGGGAAAGCACTTTGAAGTGTTTCTTAAGCTCACCAACAATCCCCGTGGACATTTTACTTTTGCTTGGAACTTTCCTGCATGTGTATTTACTCAAATACCATTTTTCACAAGTCCATGTCAAAAAGCAGTAGAACAATTAATAAAAAATGTCGGTCAAAATCGAACTAAATATTCTTCACGTCGCAAACAGATAATGTGTGCTTTCAGTACTTTGTAGGACTAGATGCAAATGTGAAGCTGTAGTTTCATTTATTACAATAAAGTGATCTCTTTCTTCTAAGATGAGGTTACTTTTTCTGCTTTCAGGACAGGGTGGATATTCTTACCTAAAGGAATGGCTTTGGTGGGCTGGATTGCTCTCAAGTAAGTCACCGTTTTCCTCTCTACCCATATGTAAATGCTTCATAAAGCAGATTGTTTTAAATAGATTTGTTCCCTGATTTTTAACTCCCCTCACTTAAAAGAAATGTCTTTGCAACCACCTTTATGACAGAAGCTGTTCTGATATCCCATCTCCCAAATACTGTGTTCGCTCTTTGAAACTCTTTGAAGAATAACAACCTTTTCTTTAATATCCAGTCAAAAGCAATGGGTTTGAATCTGCCCAACTTCTAGGAGCACTTAGGGGAAAAGTATTTAACTTTCTTCAGCGTTTGTTATGTCCAGAGGAAGTTAGATAATTTTGAAAGGAAAATTTGCATATGTAGTGTAGAAAAAAGGTTTTGGTTTAATTTTGCTATCATAGCTAGCGTACAAAATATTTATAATAGTATGCCTTTTATTCCCCTCCTTCAGCCTGATTGAAATGTTCTTTCTTCTGCAGTGGGATTAGGAGAAGCTGTAAACTTTGCTGCCTATGCCTTCGCACCTGCAACCTTAGTTACCCCCTTGGGTGCACTGAGCGTTCTCATAAGGTTAGTAAGACTGGATGCAAACCTTGACAAATGAACCATTGACTGCGGGAAGGAGAAATACTGTCTTTGGCTGAAAGCAGAGAATTTTAATAAGAAAATTAAAAGCAATATATAGACAAAAAGTGTTTTTTGTTCCATGGTGGAAAGAACTTATTAGAACGTATTTAGAACTGAATTTTCTGGGTAAGGGGAATGAGGAAGTCTTGTTGCAAAGACTTTCCCAACCGCCTTTCAGATACGTTATAAAGGGGTTTTTTTTCAGTGTATACCAGGGATTCTGCTGATGCAGAGTGGTAGAAGGCTGTAATTTGTCTCTTCCTAGAGAACTGAAGCTTTCTTAAAAATTGTTATCTTGTTCTTTAGCTGTGACAAAACTTTAAAAGAAAATACAGTCATCCTCTGTTTAAAATGTTTTAAACCCATTCATTTTTCATAGGAGTAATTTCATATTAAGACACACTTAGTAAGCATTTTCAGTTGGTTTGGTCTTTTCCAAGTCCAGGAAGGCAAAGAAAATTTCACCTTTTTTAATATCTTCAGTTAAAATCTGTGGTTCTTCTGAAATATGAATGCCTTTCAAACACTCATTATTTCCTCTGTATGAAGAAACGAGTGATTTCCAAGTACTTAAGCATGTACATCAATATGGCTATCACAGAAGCAGAAAATCCGTGAATTATGCTTACAACAAACTTTCTGGGAAATAATCTATTAGCAAAATGGAATTACTGTATTTTACATGTTAAACACTTACTTTCAAGACCCGAGTGTTCTATATGAAGCACTGTGTTTAAAACCAACCTGGGACACGTTTGCTTGAGGTTTTTTTTAAAGATGTTTGCAGTAACCTAACTGCTAAAACGGCAGCTGTTCTGTCATAGCAAAACCGTGGTAACTGTCACCTACAGATGTGCTGGCATCAGCGTGGAGGTAGATGCAGACTGGCTGGTGCTTCGCAGCAGTTAACGCAAGCGTTAACAACCCTCTGATGCGGATAGCAATCTCTCTAATTTTCATGAAACAGAGAGGTCATGAGAACTTCATGTCAGTGAGCTTGTAAGCCCTTGTGTGAAAAAAATAGCTGTAATAAGATCAGTCCATTTTAAAACTATTTGTGAGCGTGTCCACATAACGTTAAGCCTAAAGTTGAGCTCTAGCTGGCTAATCCATCTGAGATGGCCTTATTTGGGGCCTGTTATTATGCTTTATGTTAAATCTTGAGCCCCTTGGAGAGCCTGGGATCAGTCGTCTTTGTCGGGGGAGATGTGCCTTCTCCGTCTTTTTGGGGGATGCCTGGCAAGTCAGGCAGAAACCGTGCCTGGGTGTGAGAGTTTGGGGAGAGATGAGGAACAGTGTCCAAAAGTGGTGTGGGTTGGTTCTAATGGCAAATTAAGTGCTTTAAATCGTTTTTGGAATAAAGTAACAGCTTGTATGGTCAATCTACAGGTGTGTGATACACACCTGACCCAGGCAATCCGTAATCAGAAGTTCCTTGAGCATTTTGGACCCTTTACAACCTGAAGGAGAGGGATTAGGGTTGCTGACCACCCTAAAGCCTGGCCTGACCTCCTTGGCCCTGACCAGTCATCCTCCAAAGCTCCTTAAAATTTGATTGTTTCAGGCTGGTTTCCCATATATCCAAATTCAAAAGAGGTTTTGAATTGCTGTCATGTTACACAGAAAGATTTTGAATGGCTGAACCTTTTCTTTATATTTTGCCAAACAGTGCTATATTGTCATCCTATTTTTTAAATGAGAAGCTGAATATTCATGGAAAGCTGGGCTGTGTACTGAGCATCTTGGGGTCAACGGTCATGGTTATTCACGCCCCTGAGGAGGAGGAGGTCACCTCACTAGATGAGATGGAAAGCAAGCTGCAAGATCCAGGTCTGTATACAATTGCAATGAACTTGTGCTACAGTTCATAGAGGAGTGGTCGGGGCACTGGGTAACTGGATGGAGTTCTGATATTTTCTCCCAGGCTCATTACTCTTCTTCCCTTCCCCTTTCTTACAGTGTTTGTTACGTTTGCTGTTCTCCTAACAGTTGTTGCCCTCATGCTGATTTTTATCGTGGCTCCAAGGAGGGGTCAGACAAACATCCTGGTCTACATTTCGATTTGCTCGCTCATCGGTGCCTTCTCTGTCTCATCTGTGAAAGGCCTGGGCATTGCCATTAAGCAGATGCTGGAGCGGGAACCAGTTTATCAACATCCATTGGTTTACATTTTGGTGGGCATCTTGGTGCTCTCTGTCAGCACTCAGATCACTTATCTCAACAAGGCGCTGGACGTGTTCAATACGTCTCTAGTGACGCCCATTTATTACGTGTGTTTCACCACGACGGTTGTGGCATGCTCCATCATCCTGTTCAAGGAGTGGAGTAGTATGGACCTGGGGGATATGATTGGAACCCTGAGTGGATTCTGCAGTATCATCGTAGGCGTTTTTCTACTGCACGCTTTCAAAAATATTAATATCACCTGGAGTCAGTTGATGTCTACTGTTACCAAAGAACCATCGTTACCGCACCGTGAATACGGTCACACTTTACTGGAGAGCATGGAAGACCCAGCTTTGGCGTATGAGGAGGACAACGTGTTATTCAGTCAATGAAACGCTCAAGCGGTGTTCATCGCTGAAGGATCATGAATTGCAGACTCAGCCCATCTGTGAATACCAGAACGCTGCTCTTTTCTGCAGTCCTCTGGAAGACGGTCTGTAAGGCCGGTTAAGTGTGGGCCGTGCCTCTGCGCCAGCTCTTGGTAGTAATGAGCAAAAATGTTCAATCATTAACTTGACGAACGGAAACTTGAGGGTCTTTGTATGCCAGGCAATGAACAACCTTTTCTATACAGCATCTCCTGTTGGAGAATTTTAGCAGGAAAGGATGGTCTTTGTAAGCTGTGTTTACAAAGCGTAATTTTCCCATCATGATAAAAGATAATCCTTGCTGAAGTGGCAAGCACTCTGCTGTTCTTTTAGTAATGGCCTTAATATTTCAGGCTTTCTTCATATTTTTATAATTTATTGCCGTGAAAACTTTTAGATAGTCTTGTGGAAGGATTTAATTGGAAGGATATTAATTAGAAATGCGATAGGAAGAAAATAACTCTTTTAGCTTTTAATATAAAATTTTATGCACGGGGTTTTTTTTAATTTTTTATGACCTACCACTGAATCTTGAAGAGGAGTCACCAAAAAATTTATGAAATGTGGTTCTTGGTAAACATTCTCCTTCAAAATCCATTTTTTTTGACAGTAAAGTCTTAGACCTTCTACCTTCGGAGTCCCGGATGGATTGCAAATGCCTGGATGTGCATGAAGCTTTTATTTCAAAACTGTGATCAAGTTACATTTTAAGAAAAATCAAATTCATTAGAGGCCTGAACACAGTTGCTGTTGGCTTTAAAAAATTACATAAGATAAAAGAATAAATTATTCAAAGGCAGAAAAAAACCCAAAATATGCACTTAAGAATTTTCACTGTTTTATACTACTTTGAGGCTTAAGAAGGGTCTCTACTTATTTCCATACTTATTCCTAATATTTCCGTCTATTCAGCAAAACCCATTTAAGCCTTTCAAATTTTTTTCTCGTTTTCCAGAAAGCTATCGTTTCTTAATAGTAAAGCAGCCCTGTTATTTTATATTCCGTTATAAAAGCAAAATCCATTTTGCAATCTGTGCGCTCTTTCTAAAAATACCACGTAAAGGAAAGGCTGTAAACAAGGGATGTGAAACTTCAAACCATTTTTGTTTTAGTTTGGCCTTTTCATCTTTTCTAAAAATGAATATTTGCCTCTATTAGATGTTTTAGCTCTTAATCTGCCATAGGCCTTGAAGATTCGTATCTGTACCCCAGTGTGCTCCTCAGTTGTGGTCACTGATCTTTATCTCACAAAAACAGCTCGCACAGTCCACGGATTACTCATTACTATCCCCTTTGTTGCCACTTTGTGAGCAAGAAAGTCACTTCAGCCATCAGATGTGCGGGTCATGGCGAGCTCGTCAGAAAGGCGGTATTTCCAGTTCTTGGGTTTTTGAGTGTGAGCCCAGAACCTTTGCCAGAGGACGCCAGCATCTCAGCAGTTAAGAACTGATTTTAATCAGCTGAGATATATATCCCAAGCAGAACATCCTCATGAAGCAGGCTGCATATTCCCTGACATGCATAGAGTGTAGTAGAAGTGGATGCTGTGGGTGGATGGCGAACTGTCCCGCAAGAGAACACTCATAATTTAGCTGTGAAAATATCAGTGTTGCTATACTTCATACATGTTTGTCATGTGCAAAGTTTAAGTACTTCCTTTTTAAAAGGTGTTCGTGAAACACCTCACTTGATAATGATTTCTAATGATAGCTTCTAATGAAGCCATCAAAAACTAGAAAGTAACTCTAGGGATACTAGCTTAAAGGTATTTCTGAATTACAAGCACCCTCTGTTTCACCTGGCTCAGTTTGTAGTCGAGATACCTACAGAAAGAGGTAGAAATTGAATCCACTGCTTGCACCTTATATCTAAACCCTCTTTTTTACAGTGAAGAGCGTATCTGAAAAATGCGACACTGATAATTGTGTCCAGTTCTTCTGCTCACATTAATTTGCATTCAGTAGTGCAGGAGGTGGCAGAAATGGTAGCCCAGCAAAAGTCACATTTTCACAAAAAATATACTTGCATTAAAAATAAAATGACAGTGTATAGGGCTTTGGAATATTTTTCAGCTTCCCAAGTGATGCGGCTTGCAGCAACTCTTTGCTGTTAAAATGCATGTGTTAAAAAAGCTTCAGAGAAGAAAATATATTAACAGTTTCATTACTTCTTTGGTAACATAGAGGATACATTGGCTTTATTGGCCAGAGTCAAGCTACAAAATCTTTATAGTTAAAAAAAAAGATAATACAGCTAATGAAAAGACTGAAGATGAAGTTTTCTTTACAGTTTACCTTTTAAGAAAACTCGCATTGCTTTTTCACTGTGAGTTACTCATACAAATTGAAGAATAACTGAAGAAAATATTGATTGACCCTAAAAAGAGAAGAAGAGATCCTTTTGCACAGCTGGTGACCCCTCTATTTGCTTGTACAGTCATCACTCTGGTGTGACTAAATGGGTTATTCGTACAAAAAAGCAACCAGTCTAATTCTTGAATGGGTGTGTGTTGGCGTTTTTTAAAGACATGTAGTAATATTTTCTTTGAGAAGGGTCTGGGCTCTTTTTATACCAACTCCTGGCAGTCAATTGACTTGTACCAAGCAAAAATCATGTATTTTCCACTGGATCCACGTATCTGCTTTTACACATAAATAACATTTACTAAGAAAATAATGCTATTCTCCTACAATGTCAGAAAACCAAAGTTAATGCTTATTTTCATGGTGTACAGGAAGTCTATCATGTTAAGAAGTAAATTATTGATTATCTTTTTGTATAGAAATAATTTGCTATAAGAGATGTTATTTTTGAAAACATTTATATTTAGTTATCAATTTGGAATAATTTTAATTTTTAGTGAAATTATGCTAATATTTTTCTTGTAATAAATTATTCATGGATTATGTGCTAAATGTTCTGTGATTTTTTAAACAAGGGATAAAAAGCAGTGTAATTCATATTTCTGGTAAGCATTTAAATGCTATCTGATCGATCCAAAGCAAATAATCTTGGTTGTAGCAGCTGGCCCTATGCACACGTAAGTGGATTCTGGATGAAGGTGGTCTGGCTGGTGTCCTTGCAATTCATATGCATCTGACCTGATCATGGCCTTCTTTTAGTAGCTTTGAGTTTTACTAGTTATTCTGATAGGAAAGAGAATTTTCTACTCCCCTAGAAAAGCCATGTGCAAAACTACTATATATTCACCTAAAGTCTCTAATGATATGATGGAATTGGATGGAAGAGTATGGGGAGATCAAGAGATTTTAGCCTCTCTTACAGAATTGCCCGGTTTGTCCAGATGTGCTATTTTTACCCTAGTGTTTGTAGGAGGACTTCATGCTGATGGTTAGTAGTCAAAAGACATGGATTTTGAGGGGCAAAAATAATGGGCAAGTGAAATGCCTTCCCTTCCAAACTAGGGAAGAAAACCCAAAGCTGATGTGTTAGTAATCTCTTTCTCATGGCCAGTCTCAGTGGAGAGTATTTCAGTGAGCTGTCAGGTTTTCCAGGCAGTGAAATGAAGGATATTATCTAAAGTAATTGAAAGTGTTTTGGAAAGCAGGGGGAATGGTTAAGAACTAGAACAAAGAAAACCTCAGAGGCAATACATTGCTAATCTAATTAGGGCTTTTAAATGCTGATACAAAACAAATCTTGGCAGCTACTCATTTCTACCACACCTCAGGACAAATTAACAGGCAATTAAATTCATTACATAGCTGTGCTGGTTAAATGTAGGTGGGTCAAGAAGGTAGGTTAAACAATTACAGGGAATTTGGCAAGAAGAAGATAGGTTATTAGTTTCTATACAAGCCTGTTCTACCATCTTCCTTTACTTGCCTTCCCAGCCATGCTGACAACAGCCATGCTATAAAAAATTTTCAGCCCAAAGAGTACCGATTCAAAACTTCAGCCTCTTTACCCATCACAGTTGTGTTCATTCCCATCATATGGAATGATACACTCCTAGCAAACCCCATTCTCTTCCCATTTAAATTCCAGCAAAACAACACTGGCAAGCGTGTTAGAAAATACTCACAGCAGAGTGGGTTTCCTGTAGCTGACTCCTTCCTGGCAGGTTTTGAAGTGGTGCCGAGGTTCAGAGCAGGATGGGGATGCAGAGCGGAGGCCAGGCTGGTGATGCAGGAGGGAGGTGAGGCGTTTGGTCATGTGCGTTAGTGTGTCGCCAAGGCCTCCCCGTTTGTGAAACTTTACAGAGGGGGGCAAAAAAGTTCATCTGAAAACCAGATGGCACTGAAGGTAAATGTCACCAGGCTCATGCACACAAGTACTTGATCTCCATTGCTCGTCAGGAACGCTTTTCATGAGGGAAGTAATTTCATTTTCTGAAAATACAATCCAGTTTGTCAGCAGTGCAGCTTTTTTATAGAAAAGAGGAAATATCCTAAGCAACTGGTGCACATAGGCTGAGAATTCTGCTTTTTTTTTTTTCCATAACACTGACTTGCTACAAGTTTTCTGATGTTTGATCTGGGAACATCAACCGAATTTTTACAAGTGCTGAGCACTCATACCGCCTTTGACTAGACATTCTCTGTATGAGGATGGTATAATGTCTCCTTCTAACCTTTATTGCTCTTCCAGGTCTCTCTTTTATCACACAAAGGTTTTTTGAAAAATACAGCTAACAGACATCCGTTTGCCCACGTACGCCCCTTTATGTTCGGTGACGTGGGTGACATTGACTGTTCAACTGCACACGTACTTACAGTTTTGCCAATTTGAACACGGTCAGAGCTTGAGCTAAGCTCAGAGGCACCACGAGGACTACGGTGGCCTACTTAGTCTTGATTTATGAGTGTAAGTAAATGCACTGTAGACACCTGGCCTTTGTCCCGTAGACCTTTCTTGTTGCTGATTAAGCACTGCTTTCACCGACTCCGAAGCATGTTCTAGTGCTTTTTCATTTATTTACTGCCAACCTGATGATAGCAGCTGTTAAATTTGTCTGCACCAGGGTGTTAAGAACAGCCTACTCATCATTTTCCCAAAGCAGCCTACAGAAAGATTATACTGAAAGTCGAAGGCTTGGTAGGCAAGCATTATTATCTCTGTGTATTAGACCAACACGTTTCAGGGATGGGTGCATAGTCACCATGGGACAACTCAGTGAAACGTGCGTGAGCAGGCTGCTTTGAGTACATAAACCTGCCGGAGCTTTTTATTGCACGGTACCGTAGCGTATTACATATTAACTTGCAGAAATAAATGTGGCAAAACCAGTTTTACAAGAGCTATTAAAAAAGATGCCTCGTACATGATTCAAAGTCCCCATGTACTTTCATATTGCAGAGACAATTTGAGTTTTGCGTTTGTTGTCCATCATCTGCTGAAAAGCCTTGCACTTCTGTGGCCTGGGCATAAATGGTGGTGAGCTCAATGTGTGTACTGTGTTGTATGGGTCTGATAAGGAATTGAATGCTCATAAATAAATCAATTCTAAAAGTAAGCAGTGACATCAGCTGGCGGCAATTCTTCGAGCAGGTGATATGAAATGATAGGGATGTCATGCTTCACTTGAAAGCAGAAATGTCTTAGAAGTGTGTTTAAAGGTACTCCTAAACGTTCAAACAATTGGACTAACAACTTCCTTGCCCAAGGGGTGAATACTATCAAAATGCCATTGCAGTAAAAGTGAATGATTAATGCCAGGAGTGAATCTGACCCAGTGTCATGGTTTAACTCCGGCT
>NW_010269586.1:0-14067 GCF_000690775.1 Eurypyga helias
GGGCCATAAGGGGGTCGCTGCCGATGCTCCAGGAGTTGCACCCAGGGAGGAATTTGCCCCTGTGCACCCCAGCCCGAAAGCGGAGAAGGCGAAAGGTTATTTTGGAGGAGATGTATGAGGACCCAGGATGCGGGGTGCTGGGTGTGTAAGGGGTGCTTTCCAGAGCACCCTGCGTGTGAGCAGCAGGCTGGGGGGGCTCCAAGAGTCTCTGCCCATGCTGCTGGCAGCAAATACAACCAAAATACCAGGAACTAAGAGTTGTGACAGTTTACACTTCTTCGTTGCAAGCGCTTTATTTTGGGATGTGAGAGAGGGTGGGAGCTTGTGTATATGTAGCTTGAGTATGTACGTTTTCGTTAATGGTTTTGTTTGGGTAACATTCTGGGTTTGTTCCCTTTTGTTTATTGATCATCTGAACTAGAATGTGGTATCTGACCAGGTGGACTTTCCTATTGAGAAATACCCACGTTTGTCTGCAAAATGCTTAGTATTGTGGCCACAGGGATAGGAAAGTCTCCTACCAGTGGGTTATTCCTCAAAATAAATTTAAAAAAGACACTGAAGTGATTAACATCCACCAACTTTCTCTACCTCATGTATTTCTTGCCTGCACTAGAAGGTCATCCTTCACCATGTGGTTAGGCTGTCCTTAAGGAAAAGCTTGAGAAACAGGTCAGACTGGCAGCATCTTCTGGAAGTCAGAAGGTGCAGGCTCCAGAGCATTGAGAGAGGCAAGGAGGGAACCTTTTCTCTTGATCCTTCCACTGGTTCTGGGTTCAGACAGTTCCTGGTGGGAGACATTTCACCTCAGGGGCTCATCAGGCAGACTTGCGTGGACAAAAATACACCGTGTAGTAGGCATGAATGACTTACAAAAGACGACTGTCTTTGGGTACGTATGCACATCATCTGCGTATCACACAGACGTAGCAATGTTCGGGGCTAGTTTTGTGCTGGAGGAGGTATCAGAGTGATGGCTCATGTCCTGGCAGGGGACATCAGAAGTGACAGGCAGGACAGAGCTGATCTGCTGTGCTGGATTGCTCTGGAGCTAACGTCACCCTGAGTTACTTTTGGGTTTGCCTCAGTGCAGATGCAGGAACTGGGTGATCTCCCATGGTCCCTATTCAGACCTGGCCTGTTTATCGGTGTACACATTTACGTCAGGTATCTTTCTTTGGCCTTTAGTCAAGAGCTTCTTCTTTTGGTTGCAAATAGCGATGGAAGGTGTAGAAAACAGAGCTTAATGTAGCTTCTTGGAGGGTAAACCATTCGTCTTCTCTATCCACATCCCGTTCCTACCTCTTGTTTTTGCATCCTAATATATGCTTCCAATTTTCTTTCCATTTGGGGACTACCTAGTCTTCCTTTTACACAGTATTCTGGAACAATCTTTTCTCTGTGCCTCTCCTGTCCTTCCCCAAGGCTCGCCCTTTCCCTCACCCTCTGCCAGAGTCCCTGTAGCATTTTCCTCCCATGGCTGTGGAAGGCTGGACATGGTTCCTTTCAGCATCCATCAATATAGCCTTTTTTTTTTTTTTCAGTCATCTGCAGAGTAATAGGAGGCTTTCCCTGTGCCCAGAGGGAAGAATGTCTGTTTTCATAATGCTTCCTGCTACCTGTCAGCCAGGAGGGAGGAGGCTTGAAGGAGGAAGATTGAACTTGATGAGGATTCTGATTGCTGTCACTCAATCGCTGCCTTGACCCCCGCAGACTGCCTGAGTATCCTGCCCTCCCTACTCCCCCATTTCCATCTCTGCTCTCTCCTTCTCCTTTTCCTCCTTGCCATGTGGCAGTGCAGATTCTCCTGTGCAGAAAACATGGTCCAAGGCCACTGCCAGGAGCAGAATGGAAATGTCAAAGACTGCTCAATACTTGACTCTTTTTTCCTTCCGTTACAACTGGGAACTCTCTCCCGGCAAACACGTAAGCGATTTTTCTTCAGGCTTTATAATAAAGAATGTGATACATTTGGCAAGAAGTGAGACTCCCATTTGCATCCCGTTTAAGTACCATTCATAGAAACTGGAGGCATTTCTATGTGCTCATTTTGCAAGAGAGAGCCTCTCGTAGACAGATGACTGCAGCTGTAGTACTGTTGGGTTGTACTGGCTCTCCGTGGGCTCTCCACCTCACTTCAACCATCCCAGAAGCCAATCACTGATTGTCCAAACAGTAACGCTTCTTTGCAGGTGCCTGGATTGATCCAAGGATCCTGAGTCATCTCCAGAAAGGACACGTTGCACCAGGACACAGATGGAATCGGAAAGGATATGTCTTTAGCACATGTAAACACGAGCTAGGACAGGTCTTAAGGGGAACATCTGAGTCATGTTCCACTTCACAGGAGTTTCTCGTAGTGAAATTTGTCCTTTTCTCTTTCTGGTCTGTTATGAGAAACTCTGATGACACCTCTATAGTCTTTGGAATCCTGTCTGAACTATAATTCATTGTTAGTGCAAGCTATTTGAAAGATTTTTAAGGCATATCTGGAGCTGTCAAACTAAATACCAAATAATACACATTTGTAGTTTGAAGGAAAGCTGCTTTCTAGCCTGAACTTTCAATAAACACTCTGGTGTAATCTGAAGGTAAGGAATAACTAATTCTGGTTGAAACAAGAGCTGCACAGCATCAAAGAGTTTCAACAACATGTGTGTTTATCTACAATACATGACAACTGATCTAATCTCATATCAATCTGGTAGACGAGAGGCAGTAATTGCTCAAGGTTAAGCCACTTCTCAGCTTTTTCTCTCTGTCCATGAAGATGAATGCTATTGCAGAGATCGTGTTGCACATTGTCTTGCTGTATGCATGTAACACATGATTTTACAGATGTTGTTTTCTTTTTCATCTAGTACAAACATCTTCCAGGATTTTGACTCATTTCCTTAGGTCTCTTTCAGCTGTTCAGAGAATGGCTAGAGGAAATGAGGTCTAATATCCTAATGCATTGCATTTACTGTAAGTACCCTCTCACTTTAAGTATAAAACTTTGCCTTTTTGTAATTTCTGAATGGCCTTCTGAATATTTCCCTGCACAAGAAGCAACTTGCAGTTGTTGTTTCTTCCCTTCAGAAACTCGGCTCCCCCAGATGAGGCTCTTCTTCAGCCTGAACAGAGCTTAAGGTGTTCATTGTAACCTTAGGCAAAAGAGGAGAGCTGATGCTAAAGGCATCTAATGAAACTGGTGATCCAGATTTCCGTGTGTTACATATTTTGGACATATTTTAAAAAATCTGAAGAGAATGCACATACAAATTACTAGGACTTGGCATAAAAAGAATTTTAAAATTATTACTCTTCTATATTATTTTACTGCAGTAGTACTGTGCTTGGTGTCTTTTAGGAAGCTAGGAGGGCTTTTTCCGAAAGGACCCTCTTTGACAATGCATCCTGCAAACAGTCATAAACGAACGTAATTTTACGTTGGCAAGCAGTCTCCCTGGCTGGTTGCCAAACCTAATGGCAACCGAAGTGTATTGTTTGTCCACTGGCCAAGATTACTGCCGTTAGTGATAAAAGCATAAGGGGAGTGTAAACATCTGTGTTGGAGGGGACAGCGCGACTCCTATTTTCTAGGGTATACCAATTAGAAAGCACACTAAATGTTAATCTCTCCGTGGATTTACTCTTGGGGATTATATTGGCTTATTCTGAAAACATAAGTTTTCAGATAGAACTTTAAAAGGATTTTTAATGATCTTCATGCCAGAACAGATTTTTTTTTTTTTTTTTGTATGGCATGTAAGGCTCTTGTTTATATTATCTTCAACAGCAAACAGGTTTGTAAACAGCAGAAAAGTTTCTAATGTTGCTACCGTGCTATGCAACTCCCGGGCTGCTCCATACAGATCATTCCTGGGAACTGTAACTGAAAGGAACATCATTTAATACAATTGTCAGCTACAGGGGGTTTTGTCATTGAGGGGCTGACAGCATTAAATGTCTGTGATTTTAAATGTCATCTTGACAGCCGAGTCTGTAATCATGTAGCGTAGTCATTACATTTCTGATACGGAGGAGAATTCACTGGTCAACTAGGCACTGACAGTTGTAAATGTAAGTGATAAAGAGGCTGCATAGGCTGATTTAAGCTAAGAAGAGACAAACCGTGGCAGGGAAATTTGAAAGTCAGAGAGATGCAGCTCTTAGAGGTTCTTTGGAAGCCTGGCAATCGCCAGGTTAGTCCTACATCTCCTTTCTTTTCCTGTTGGTGATTATCTTAGTCCTCCTCCACTCATGTGGGGTGAGCACGCTCCTCATGACGTGGAGTGGACTTCTAAAGAAAGGCTTGGTGCAAAAGCCACACAGGAAAAAGGAATCAGACTTGTTGGTTATAACCTGTTATTCAGAGCCTGCATGTTTCAGGGCGGGAGAAACAGTCCCAGAGAGCTGTGTAATGCAAGTGGTTTGGGTAGTCACATACTTAGGACATTCAGAACGAACTAGGTTCCTGCAAAAAAAAAACTTGCACTTGGCTCTCTTAATCTGTTTTTTATTGAGGACTTAATGGCTGCACCAACGTCATGTGCTGAAGGTTTTGTCCGCAGCCCTCGGGACTGGAAACTTCGTTCCTTGCTGGGTGCAATCTGACTTTCTCACGCATTCACCTGCCTCCCGCAGCTGGGTTCCTGCGAGATGCAGCGAGTCGTAGGAAGCTCCCAAAACTTGCACTTGGCTCTCTTAATCTGTTTTTTATTGAGGACTTAATGGCTGCACCAACGTCATGTGCTGAAGGTTTTGTCCGCAGCCCTCGGGACTGGAAACTTCGTTCCTTGCTGGGTGCAATCTGACTTTCTCACGCATTCACCTGCCTCCCGCAGCTGGGTTCCTGCGAGATGCAGCGAGTCGTAGGAAGCTCCCACAGAGCTCTAAGAGCAAGGCTGGAGGAGACCTGCAGGTCATCTGGCCTGTCTCCTGCTTTCCCCCCGGGCTCAGACGGAGCAGATCTTCCCAGATCCGCTTTTGTCAGACCTGCTCTAAGGCAGACGTGTGGCTCAGTCTACCACCCGTTTTTTTAGGTACATACTAGTTGTTTAGGGTCAGAAGCATCTCCTGGTTCCTAACCTAATCTCCCTTGCTGGTCACTTAATTCCATCCTTTTTTCCCCCCTGCTGTGGTGGATACAGTGATCTGCAAATCACCATCCTCTCTACAATAACATTTTACACATTGACATTTAATGTAACATCTTTGACTTCTCTTTTCTATGAAAACCCTTTTTCATCTTTTTCATTTGGTGCGTCTTTCAGAACTCCTCCTCCTCTGGTTCTTCTCAGGCCCCTGCAACTTGTTTGCATTTTCTCCAAGGTACGATGTGTAAAATTGGCATCTGACTCCAGATAAGAAATGTAGTGCTCCCAGGTTTAAGAAAATAGTTACCTCCCCGTGTACTATGTGCTTCAGTTTGATTCAAAGCATTGTAAATCTGATTTTAATCATGATTTAAGTCAGCCAACAGTAAGCCTCATTTTAACTGTTTTGCATTTGTACTTAATCATTTTGTAAAGAAAGGTTTAACCTCCTTTATTACCATTGAGATAGAGTTTTAATTAAATATAGCCTTTGCACTTAATGTGAGACTTACTTTGATTAATCACTGTGCCTGTATTTAAGCAATTATGTAGCTTGTTATATATACACTTATTCTGATTCTTCATGTGTATGTTTTAGTATGAAAATAGAAAGTGTTGACACTTCTTGTATTAGATAATTGATTTTTTACTGATGATTTGCATCAGTTACTATGAAGGAAACGAGAATTCTGAAATGTTCTTCCGTTAGATAAATAGCCCCACATAGAAGCCAGCCAATTCAGAAGAAAAAACTCATTGAGAAATGTTTTGAAATAAAGAATTAATGTCTGAAAAGCCTATCTGTAGTCAAAACTGGTGGTTTCTAATCACTGTGCTGTAAAATTTTTAGAACTAGTCTATCTCATCCTCTTTTTATTCTTAGAATGGCAATGGAAAGAACCATTCATGGGTTTTTTTCAACTCCTGATCAGTAGCACCTCTTTGAATGGACGAATTGCTTAATTGACTTGTACTGAATGAACTGAAATAAAATATTTTCTCTGCACCTGCTAGGCAACTCCAGATGCCAAAGGCTGGTTTATCGCTGCAGCACAACCTGTGTAGAGGTGCTCAGTGACAGACTTCCATTAATTCAGTAGTTTGATTATCTTTAAAATGTTGGCAGCAGATGTATGCCTTGAACTTTTCACCTATAAATTTTTGTAATGATTGAAGGAGTTGTAAGTTTAAACTCAAGTATTTATATATTTACATTTTCAGAATTACTTTTGAATATTTTTAATTTTTTAAAAAGAAAATATAGCATTTTTATAATGCACATTTTTACTTTTAATATTGAATTAAATATGCTATTTAATAGGGTTTTTTTACCTGAGGTGGTTCTGTTCATATGTCTTAGGTGCTCATCTGCACTAGGACCTGGTACTGAGGCATGCATTTGCTGCTGCTCAGTGACTGCCTGATTCTTTCCTTGTTTGCTATTTTATACAGCATGGAAGTGCTTTCTATGCCTGGATGAGCATAACTTTTTAACTTTGAAAAGGAATTATGTTATCTTCAACAAAATAAAAGCTTCCTCCCAGTAGTACTCATTGTAACACTAGCTGTTGAAGTTTCCTATTCCATAGCACGTCTGACTTCCAGGTATTATACGTAAAATTGCTGACTTTGCAGCAATTCTAATATCATCATACCTAGGATTTGAGGTATGCAGCACAATAAGAGAGGTCAGATGGAAGGAGCAGAAGTAAACTTTGTATTTCTGGTCTCGTCCCAGAAGTGATGCTGGAACAGGATGCTCTGCTTAGGCAGGTACTCAGGCTGTACTTGCAGTGCGATTCCCTCTTGCATATCTCTCCTGGGGTAGGAAGGAGGACCACTTTTTCAATAAGCGATGTATATGCAGTTTATAATAGGGCTTATTAGTAAACTAGGAAAAATACAGTGCAATTTGCAAGAAAAATGCATAAGTAGGATTTCTGCTGACATTGGAGATGGCCAATTCAGTGAACGAGTTATGCATCTCTTGCCAGAAGAAGGCTGGGGAACCGAACCCAGATTGTCAGAAAAATATCTAGGTCTCTGTATTCAAAGTACTTCCAAGACAACATCAGTGACAGATCTTGGTGGGTGTTAGCATGATTACCTGAGGTGAGGTTTGCTCCCCCGAAGAGGTTCTGAAGAACCTGGTGATGAATCCTCCACAAGTTGTCCGAGTCTCAGTTTCAGAAGGCATGTGCAAAGATACTTCCCTAATACTAACACATTAAAAATGCATTTATTAGGTTTGGTATTGTCTGCAAGACAGTGCTTTTACAAGAATTATTTTAACAATATCCTAATTAGCAACATTGTGCAGAAGTTAGACAAAGGAAATCTACTTTACTGCAGATGTATTAAAAATCACTGAATAGAGTTAATTTATATGGACAAGTATGGAAATACTGCAAAACCTGCATCTTAAATGGATCTGTGTGCCATGTCAATGCACAACGTGATGCAATGATTGATATTTCAGTAATACATCTATATAAATACTTCAGCTATCTTATTACTAAACCCAGCACTTTTCTCATGAATCTGTCAGTTCTTTCAGTGAAGGAAAAGAGAATACAGAGTACTATGGACATGAACTGTAACTGTGTCTTTTCTGCAAAATTTGGTGACCATGCTTATTAATCTGAAAGTCTTGTTTATTGCTGTAATCTTCTAGGAAAAAATACTGAACTAAATATTTAGAGAAAGTAAAAAGCAATGCTCCTCTTTGTGGTATTTAATGTGGTCCATCATAAGAGCAATGATAACATAATTATGCAATTATTGGTATATTTTTCCCTCTGGAGGCCTTATGTAGATGATTACCAGTGCACCTTTTAATGAAATTGCTACTATTTGATAAAATTGCTGCCAAGACTTGAAATAATTAGAATTTGCATTGCCGAAAGTTTTACATCTCCTTCCTCAGTTGAGCCTTTTCCAAACAGGCATTAATTCAGATTGCAAAACGATCCACTCTTCTCCAGTTTTCTCATTTCTTTTCATTAAAACTACCTTTTCACAGCATTTCAGAAAACATGCTTTCAAGCCCATGTTGCTCATTACAAGGAACATTCGTTCAAAATGGAAGTTGAAAGATACTGCACCTTTTAATGTGAATGTCAGCAAAGAGAAGTGAGAGGAAAAAGCCATTAAAGGAGTAGACTGGGTGAATGACAGCTGAATTGAATACACTGTGCCTTACTGTGCTTTTTCATTCCTTCTGATCGTTCTCCACGCTTACTTTATAATTTGTTTATTTATGTGTCTAACAGCTGATAAAACTAACCATGGGAACAGCTGGTTAATAAGTAATTTTGGAAATTAGAGGGAAGAAGGCTCCTTCAGTAGGAGTAAGGATCAGTCCAGGTTTATAAATGTCAATGCCGACAAGTGTTGTGGCACACAGTTGTGTTTGTTTGTTTGTTTGTTTTTCAAATTCTACTTATCTGTGTGTTCATACATGGATATTTATCTGTCCTCTGTATTTTTCTTTGAATAAGAATTAGCAGGTGGTTGTTTAGAGCTTAGATCATTCCAGTTGAAACAAACTTGACAGGTCAGCCAGTTGGGTTTGGCTTTGTTCATCAGCACATGGCCTGTAGATGCCTTCTGTGGTGGGTAGTTGAGGTGTAAGAGACCATGGTGCATCAACGTAGAGCATCACGTAGTGTGTGTGCTACACTAGAATGATACTCAGCTACGTGTCTGCCTTCGACAAATGTCTCTGTTGGCTCTATTCGCAGAGTAAGGTATGCCAGTCAGAAAGGGCAAGCCGCTTGATAGGCAGGAAAAGGGTCCTCTCTGCACGGATGGAGTTTCCTTGCTCCAGCCAGGGAAAACTACGTGGCTGTGGGGAGAGAAAGGTGTGTGTCTGTCTCTGGAAGGGGCAGTTACTCCTGCCTTGAGGGAGTTTTGCACTAATGCATACAGAGCAGCGCTCTCATCTTTGTTCAGGAGGTCACGTGCAGAATCTGCTCCGCTAAGCCTGCTTCCGAAATAAGGAAGCAAAGTACAATTAGCTGCATTGCTAATTCTGTGGCAGGACCCTCTGCAGGAGGATCTGTTGGCTGCCACCCATGAGCAGGGGATCAGCCCAGGAGCTCACGCTTGTCCCCCATGAAGATCCCGTGAACGTCTCTCTTGGAGAGCGGGATGTGCGGGGGCTAGAGAACTGTCTGGATTTGTCTTCTTGCCACCTGCCTCTGATGCTGGCTGTTTCTGCTTAACTGCATCTCATTCGGGAAGTGAGCAGCCTCTCTTCAGGTGTAGCTGGGTGTCTCCTCAGTTGCCTGAGCTGTGTTCTCTGCAAGGGGTAAGCCCCAAGTGCCTTTTGCTGGCCCTGTAGAGTCCCCTCCGAGGGCATGAGATGTTTAGTGAGGCAGGTCCTTGTGGGAGCAATCCCAAACCGTGGAGCTGAAAGCTTTTCCCGTGGGGCATCACTGCAAAGGCGGCGGGGGTGGGGGAGCATCTCACAGCCACAGCCGAGGTCCAGCCGCCTTTGTGGTTCCCCATGCTCATGCCTCCACAGATGATAAAGATAACCTTTGTTCTAGCCTTCTACTTCCTCTCTTGGGTTTGCCATGGGTGGGAATCGGCTGGCTGGCTCCACACTCGCTCTTTGTGCTGGGAGATACCCGTTTCTCTGCAGACGGAGTCGGTTTGGCTGCGCCTTTGAGTACTGGGCTGGCGAGCTCCCACCTTCTGCCCTCCACGGTGCAACTTCCTCTGCCCCCTCCCCATTCAGGGCGAAGGGTCTGGTGGGGGGAGAAGGCTGTGTGAGAAGACAGTGACTGCCCTCATGCAGCTGGGTAAACGTCAGAGCCCTGGCTAATCCTTTCCCTTGGTTTTCTGCTCAGTAACGTACAGCCTCTGAGGATCCAAAAGTTCAGAGCAAGTGCAGGCACAGGAGCTTGGGAGAACTGCGTTTCTGCTTGGGAAACACAGCGTTGAGGAGTCTGTTGGTCAGCAGATGGCACTGACTGTTAGATGGGAGAGAAGCAAAAAACTTCATTCTGTGGGCAAGCCTAATCAGTCTAGAACCTGTAATACATGCCTGGTGACAGTTGAGTTGTTTTTCAGTCTCCAAGATGAAGTTGGGGCAGAGGAGCCGGTCGGCGTTTCTATCAGCAAGGATTTGTGGCGTTCATATATGCCGAGAATCCGTGATGCTTGCAGGGGAGAATCACGTCTTTGGTCTTTTCTGGTCTGTGTCTTTGAGGAAGACACTAGCATGGGTGTTGGTGTGGATGGTTTCTTTTGGGAAGTCAGAGGCTACCCTGCTAGCCGCCTTCTCCCCCGCAGCCTAGCTGAAACAGGATCTGATGTAGCTTTCAGATCAGATTATTTAAAATTGACATTTGCCATTGCTCAACTTTTCATCTAGCATAAGGGAGAGTGTCTGTTTAGTGAAGTGGAACAAAACAAGTAAGTAGACGATAGCATCTCTCCTTTGAAAAATCTGGGAGATTTTATACATCAGAGTAAATTAAAGTTGTTTCAGTGTGATTAACATGCAAGTTTGACACTTTATTTGTTTCCTTGGGGCATGAAATGGCAGGACGAAGAAAATATAATTGAAAAGGTTTTAAATTCATCTCCATCAGAGCATATGTCAAGTGTCATAGTGCTTTAACAAATAAGAGACAGTTGGAAAGGCGATACTCTTCAACTAGACTAGCTAATACTATAAGGAAAACGGGGCGGGCTTCTGGTTAGGACTTCTGCACTTGTGTAAAAGAGACAGTTGTACTTCTGCTTTTCTTTCAGACCTGCAGGAGACTTGTGTGTCTGAAAACATGTTCATTTTTCCAGCAGTGCTGGGTATGCTGAAAGAGGATATTACCTCCCTGCAAGGCATGTCTTGCTGATATCCCCCAGACCATTGCATCCACACCAGTGCCACTACTTTAACTGATAAAGTGTATCTCTAGTCTGTGCTCTCTTATGTTGCTGTAGATGAGAAACAGAAAAATGCGGTGGGTGAGTTCGGTGTGATAGCTCTTGAAATGAGCTCAGTGCCCAGAGTGAATAGTCGCTGAAAAGAAAGTAGTCTCTAATTGCATCCCATCATCAGGGTCTGATGCGAAAGTCGCAGGCATTTTGTCCCTTGACGTTTAGCCCCTCGGTGCATTTGTCATAGGAAAATGATAACTGGTTTGGAAATCATGGCCAGGGTCGGGTCATGGTCAGGTCATTGTTTGTATCGTGCAGCGTTTGTACGGCTTACGTGGGGGCTGCCGATGACTAGGAAGGTTATGGACAACCTCAAGGGGAAGAGGCAGAAGCTCAGAAGAGCCTGCCGTGCCCTTGGAGTGTCTCCTAGCTCTGGCAGAGGCAGGGAGAGGGGTTTGCTCTTGCTGGGTAGTGATGAACGTGCTGGCAGGTCGCTGCCAGTCCCATGGGCTCGGGAGAAAGGCTGGCACTGGATGAGAGCAGGTTGTGGCTGTGCTGTGAAGCTGTGCAGTGCCCCCGTCACCGGAGATGTTTGAGGTAAGTTTGATGTGGAAGGGGGTGGGATAAGGCACAGGGGTTTTTTGTTTTGTTTTTCTCTGAAAGCAATCTGTTGTGCTATAGAGCTACCACAAACTTCATGTTCCTTATAATATTTAGATAAGAACTGAAAAAGGAAACAGCCAGAGGGACTAACCTGTTGGCCTAAGGTTGTGCAGGAAATCGGTGACAGAGCTGGGAATTAAATCCACATGGCTTGACTCTTCATCTTCTTCCATGGCAGTCTCACGTCCTGTGTTTGCTTGGCAGCTGGAGACGGTCTGCAGTTGCTTGTGAGCGTGATGGGGACTTGCACCTGACATGCTTTTCCGTGCTACAGCGGTGTTGTGGCTGAGGCTGAAAACCTCCCGCGTAAAACATATATTTTGTTTTTTCCAGGATGGTGCACTCCTTAGCCAAGGCTTTTTTTTTGTTTGCACATCCCTTAATTGTTACAGGAACATTCTGCTGTCCTTAATCATATCCCTGCAATTTGACCTGCATTTCCTATCTGTATTATCTAGAGCTGTTTCATTTTCTAATTCCTCCAGCCTGGTTTTCCAGATGTTCCTTCTGCATGCAGAAGTCACAACTGCTGTACTCCCCCTCTTTCCTCCCTCTCCCTTCATTTTTAGGGCTTAGGAAGCTGCTTATAATACATTAATATATTCTGCTGCTTCTTTCAGCTACACAGCCTTGTTCACAAGTGATCCCAGCATTGTAGTTTTAAACTCAAATATGTTACATCCCAAGGAGTAGCTGGGGTAGTGGAAGTGACTCTTTACAGCTGTTGGACACAAGTTTAGAACACCCAATATTGGTCCTGGGCTGTCCAACTCTGAGCTTTGCAATTAATTTATTTTATGGTTTGGGTTTTTTTGTATAGGTTTTTTTGATTATTATTTTCTTCATTCTTAATTATTAAATATTTGCCATTATCAACATATTTTGTTGGCATGTAATAACTACATGCTAGTTGCCCTTGAGGACAACTCTAGAGGTTCACCCAAAACCCTGGTGTGGTACTCTATGCAGTGTATGGGGCGTGTTGGATGTTTTGCAGTGGGATCCATGGTCTGTGTCCAACAGTGGGATCATCTGCCTCCACTTGCCACAGAAGCCATGGGGGCAGAGGATGGGTTTCCTCTCTTCTCCTTGTCCTTTGAGGTCCCTGTGGTCAGGTGGGCTTCACTGAGCTGGGGACACTCAGCTGAATATTGAAGTAGTACCCCACCTCCTTTTCCAAGGGGTAAAGAGGTAGAGAGAGGATGGAGTTATGCTCAAATGTGGGTCAGAGAACAGAGTAAGGATGTTCTTACCTATGTCCCACACCTGTAAGTCTTCAGTGGAGACGTAACGATGGGTTCATCCATCCTGTCGCTCAGAGTTTAGAGTCGTGCTGGTAAAGTCCTGGTCCAGCCTGGGGTGAACATGGAGCCCTGGGAGGAGACAGCAGATGCCATATCCCGTGGGGTTGGCACTTGGAGACCTCTTACCATCCCTGGTGTATAGCCTGCCAACACAACCGATTCCCAAATTATTAGTGTTGGTGTTACAGTTACGATTACGCGCTCATGATTTGTGTTACTGGAGTGTGCAGGAGCAAGAGTGGGCGGGGAGGAGACCCCACGCCTCGGGTGCACTGCAAATGGAGCAGTCTAGGGTGCCAGGCGTTAGCAGTCTGAGGAGAGATCAGGAGATAGCAGATGGACACATGCTGTGGGGATTAGTACACGGGATTACAAGTTGTTGGTTAAACTCTCAGATTTCTGTTACTTAATTATTCCTTTAAAAAGAAGACACAAAGTAATTCTCATTTTTCTAAGCACCATTTTAATTCTTTTTAAAGACAGGTGATACTTGGGTGCATCGTACTAAGCGCATCTATCTGATAGTCCTTGCGTTTACAACCTGTTGCCCTTACGCTGCCGTACTTTTCTTGAAGATATGTTATTTTCAGAAGGCAACAAAAAAAACCCTTTACGCTGTGGGAATCCTTTGCACAAGGCATTAATTCCATCTGTAAATTGTTCTGCTGAGAATTTGTAGGCTGTGTAAAAGGAACCATAGCAAGATTGTCTTGAAATATGTGTGATGGTTTCAACTGGAATGCTGTGGCTTTTGTTGTGGAGTGCCATAGTGTGCTTGTTCCCTCTTTTCCCCAGCTCCAGTACGGAATGTATTTCTTGTGCCTCTGGACAGAGTCATGCTCTGCTGCGTTGTTTACCACCTTTAAAAACTTTCCAACAACTTGCTACAAAGTGCTGATAATAATGGTTACAAAATTTTGAATTCCTACCCTGAATGGGTGTGATGAGTGCTAGGGGAAGGCGTAGATAAAAGTCACAAACATTGCATAAGAACATGAAATTACGATTTTCTTAATCTCTCGGGCAATTATTATTTCTAGGATGCTTGTTTATATGTTCAGTCATGTGAGTTTGTGTAGAGGATAAGTGGACCTCGTGGAAAATTTCTGGTGGCACTGGAAAAACAG
>NW_010269587.1:0-214 GCF_000690775.1 Eurypyga helias
CAGCCGGGTGCTGCTCTGGGAGGGCTCCGGGCACGGGGACACCTGTTTGCTGCAGCAGGGACAGAACTGGGGGCACTTTCTGCCCTAAAGAAAGGCAGAGGAGAAGGATGAAGAGCAGTGGCTGAGGGGTGGGATGTTTGGGATATTTCATTGCATCTGTGGAAGGGAATGGAGAGGAGCCTGGGGACAGTGCTGGCCAGGGGTGGAGATATCC
>NW_010269587.1:419-719 GCF_000690775.1 Eurypyga helias
GGCAGCAGGGTACGACCATCATGAAGCCGGGCCCTGAAGACGGTAAGGGAGGACTGGGGGTGCCGCTGGTCCCAGGGCAGGGCTGCACCCCCTGCCTAGGGGCCAGACCCAGCTCTGGTTGACACTGTCCCACTCCCTGGGGTACCCATGCCCGCTTTCGCAGTTCCCTCTCGCACCGCAGCCCCGAGGGGCAGCAGTTGCCTGTCCAAGGCCAGAGGGCTCCATGCACAGGGCGGGAGAGGCTGCCTGAGCCTCTGGAGCTGATGACTACCCGACAATTCCCCCCACCGAGGGACCACC
>NW_010269588.1:0-506 GCF_000690775.1 Eurypyga helias
CCGGCCCCGACGCCCCAGGCTGGGCTCCGCCGGCCCCGAAGCCGCCCCGCAAAAAAGGAACCCGCAGACTGTGCCGCATCCTTTCATATTTACCCTTTTGAAGGTTAGGCAGGGCAGGGGCAACAAACTTTAACGACATTTTTTTTCCCCCTCCTCCTCCCCTTTTCCATCCTTTTCCCTACCTGGTGGGGTTTTTTTGGTTTGTGTTTGTTTTGTTTTTTTTTTTAATGTGGTTTCTGGATTAATCTAGTGCGGAGCAGAAGCGGATTTTTCCCGGCCGAAATATAGGATTAGGACTATTTCTAGAAGAAAGAGGATAGTGTGAACTGCCTTTAGCCTGCAATAGTCTAAAGCAGAATTACAGCTTGTAAAATAGGTCTCCATCAGTTTCCCAGGAGACGAGTTAAGCCCTACTTGGGTGTTCCAGCTCTTTTTAGAACCAGCAATAATTAGACTCATCTCACCCCCGAGTTGTCCGGTTTGTTTTTGGTTGGGTTGTTTTGGGG
>NW_010269589.1:0-242 GCF_000690775.1 Eurypyga helias
TGGGGAGGGCAGGCCGGGCAGCCGCGCCATGAGGGCAGCTTTGCACCATCCACACTCTCTCCCCGGGATGTGCAAATCAAGAGCCCCCCAACTCGGTCCAGAGCACCCTGTGGGGGGGAAGGGGCAGAGAAACAAAGTCATTTATATAATGTGTCTCCCTGCTGAGCCCCTAATGGCTGGCGCTTTTGTTCTGCAGTGGCTGGCTGTCTGTGATGGGCAGGAAGCCGCAGTCTCCCTTTGTT
>NW_010269589.1:667-1165 GCF_000690775.1 Eurypyga helias
GAGCCGACTGGTCGTTCCGTGTCTGTCTGCTTGCCGACACGTTCTATCCGTCCAGAATGTCAAGGTGCTCTTCTGTCGCTGAAAGCAAACAAATACCCTTAAAAATTTTGCCAGCGCCGCCATGCACTGCTTCCTTGGGGGCTGGTGAGTGCAGAGCCGTGGCGCGGGCAGGGGTGGCCGTGTGCTGAGCTGTCGAGGGCGGTGGGACCACAATGAATCTCCCGGGAGCCCAGCCAGCATCCCTGTTTGCAGTGACAGGGTCCTAGGCGCGTCTGGGGCCAGATCACGAATCCCTGCAGTGTCAGTGAGCCCCGGTGCTGCCCTGGCCCCCTGCACGACATCCACATGCACGGCTCTCCCACCCTGGCACAACACCTGTCACAGTAAACCAGCCTCGGCATGGAGGACCTTTGCGGCGTTCCCTCCGGAAGCTGCCTGCACTCCCAGAGCCTTATCCCAGCCCCACAAAGCCCTGCAAGGATGGGGCAAGGCCCCTAA
>NW_010269589.1:1197-2463 GCF_000690775.1 Eurypyga helias
ACCAGCGCCCGCATCCCCCTGATGCTACGCGGCCTGTGTGCCCACTGCAACGCGGTTTGCGACTGTGCCGGGGCCCGTGGGTGCCCCGGGGGGAAGGGATCCATCCCCTGGGCCCTCCCTTGCCACAAGCACGCCGGAGAACCCCTTCCAGCTGCTGCTCACCCGAGCACAGCAGGACCAAGAGACAGGCGGTGAAGCTGGTCACATCCCGAGTCCTCCCCACCGCGTGCGCTGATCAAAGGCGCTGCTGGAGCAGGCGGGATACAGCTCTGCATAATGGAAACCAAATTTCTGCTTAAAAAAGAAAAGGCGCTTCTTTGCCAAAACACTCAGCATTCCACGCACACATTAACCTGATTACAGGAGGAAGGGGGGGCTTTTCCTTGTGTCTGCCCTGTTAATAGTTTTTTGCCAATTCTGATTTGGCTTTAACCTCCCTCCGAACCCTGGTGTGCCCGGCTCGCCAGCCCCGTGGCATCAGGAGGTGCCTGTGGTCAGCCTGTACCCCCCACACATCAGGTTGTACCCCCCCACTGACCTGCTTTCAGCCGAGACCAACCAGAAACCTGTGGGAAATGAGGGAAGCAACTGGGAACACCTTCCCCAGGAAGCCCCAGGTGTGCGGAACCCTGCAAAAGGGGACACAGAGCAAACCAGCACCCGGCTGGTGGCACAGGGCTGGGGCCACTGGTGCCAGCCCGGGGGACAGGCTGCTCTGTCTGGACACGGTCAGGATGAAACCCGTGATGACACCCGGCATTGAGGCATCGCTGGGGTCAGCACCGGTGGCTCAGGGAGGCTGGAAGCCCTGGGGTAGGAGGGTGTGGGTGCCACGTGCGTGCACGTGTGCGCCCGGCCCAGCTGGCAGCGGTTTGGCAGAGAATCCCCTCCCCCATGGTGAGAAAAGGCCCTTTTTCACTGTGACAATTCAATATAATTGAAAGTTTGCTTAGGAAAGAGAGTCTTTTTAACTGAACATGCTCACAGCTGAATCGATATGAATTATACGGCACAGAAGATGCCTAGGGTATTAAAACATTAATTAAGTAACATCATGCTACCATCTAACCAACAGCACAATACCATTTATAGGTACTGCTATCTTTTCTCTGGGGCGCAGCGTGAAGTCTCTCTTCCATCACCGCAGAGGCCACGGGAGACCCGGAGCACTGCCGGCTGCAGCTCCTCCGCAGCTCGGGCTGGTGCCTTCCCTTGGGGTGGCCGCGGCTGGCGCGGCTGGGCGGGACAGCAGGGATGGCCGTGTGC
>NW_010269590.1:0-275 GCF_000690775.1 Eurypyga helias
ACGCGGGGAACGCGGCGCTACCTGATTTTTGGTGTTCGAAGTGGTGCTTGACGTGGTAAGCCTTCAGCCCGTACAGGTAGGTGCCTTTCCTGGGCGAGCCGTAGTGGAGGTAATAGTGCATCATGTCGTAGACGACGTAGCCGCAGAGCCCCCCGACGAACACCGAGAGCCCCAGCACCTCGGGCAGCAGGAGCCGCAGGACGCCGTAGAAGAAGCCGATCACCAGCGAGGCCGGCACGGGAGGGAAGACCAAGCGGGAGCTGTCGGAGGGGCGC
>NW_010269590.1:287-648 GCF_000690775.1 Eurypyga helias
GGGAGAAGGACGGTGGGACAGCTGGCTCACCCCGCGTCCCCTAGCGCGTCCCCGCCAAGCACCAGGATGCCCGGTTGGGAAAAGCCGACACCCAAGCAGCCCCTGGAAACCCTCCCGAAAAGATGTACCCACGCCCAGGTTTTGGCTGTCAGGTCCCCGATCTCCCCAGGGACGTTTTCTCCAGCGAAGCTAGAGGGAGCCCATGGCTTTTCCCGTCTTCCCTTCGCCCAGCCAGAGCTCCCAGGTTTAACTCCAGCTCCTCCGAGCCCGTCTTGCAGCCCTCGCTGGTGTTAGGTAAGGGCCCCGCTCGGGGCCAAGATGCCAGGAGTCACGTCGAACACGCAGGAACAGGCTCGGCCTG
>NW_010269590.1:701-1640 GCF_000690775.1 Eurypyga helias
GACTCACCTTGTGATGCTGCCCATGCAGCAAGAAGTGCAGGGTGATGAGATAGTAGTTACTAGCGGGTGGCTTCATGTGGAAGACAAAGCGATGGATGAGGTACTCAAGCAAGGACCACAGGAACATCCCCAGGAGGAAGATGATAGGGAAGAAGTATTTGTGGATGGGGATGGAGTACTCTACACAATGAGACGTGCAGCGGTCAGCAGGGCAGGCGACGCGCGGGATCCGCCACCATCCTCCCATCGGCAAACGGGGGAAGCTCGCCTCTCCCTCCCTCACCTCTTATCCGCCTCCGGCCCTGACTTTCCCCAGGGAGCTACCCCTTCCCAAACTGCGTTTTCCTTTGATTCCCATTCATTTACACTCTTTACTCCTTTACTGCCGCGAGGAGCCGGCGACTGGGGGCCCTGTATCCCAGATGCCAACGGGGGCTGGGACAAGCAGGGACAGCCCTGTCCTCACAAAGCTGCTTCGCCCACCAGAACAAGGCAGGAGGGCCCTTGTCTTGCTCGTGAGGGTCTAACAGTGTTGCTGCCGTTGGGTTTTTTTTGATTTTTGAGGCAAAAGAATAGGTTTGTCAGGCCCTTTCCCCCGCAGAGCATTTTTCAGCCACCTCCTCCTTTCAGGGCCGGCTGCCAGCCCTGCATCTGCACCAGCAGAATTCGGGTTCTCCCCCAAACCTGCTTATTTCTGTGTTAAAAAGAATATAAATAACCCCTCGGCAGCAAGGTGCCGAATGCTGCAAGGAGCAGGGGGGTTGCCGAAGCAGCGGGTGCTCCCCCCGCAGCCGGGCACAGCTGGCACCGGGTGGCACCTTGCAAAAAAATAGGGAGCCCAGCTCAGAGAAAAAAAAAAAGCAGCAGCACAACAAAGAAGGCAGCCTGCCCTGGCCATGCTTGTTATTCCCGGGGGAGCAGACAGTGGGAGATTGAAGG
>NW_010269591.1:0-2638 GCF_000690775.1 Eurypyga helias
CCTCTGCTGACGAGGGGCTGGGAGCGGGCCGCTCCGTCGCACCCGCCGCTCGGGGCCCAGCTGGAGCAGCAGCCTGCACCGGCCCCGCGGATGCTCCAGACGAGCTCTGAAGGCTGCTCACGCTATTAATGGGGTGTGTTTGTAGCTGTTTATCTCTGTCACTTGGGTGGAAAATTGCCAGATGTGCCGTTTGCCTTCATTACACAGACATCTCTTGTGTTACCTGGATCAGTGCTTTTCAGCGGCGTGTCACTGCCAGGGAAAAGCTTCTCTCTTCCGCGTGGAGTTGACGTTCGTGGGATCTGCCTTGGTGAGTACGGAGAGCAACACCCCGGAGACACGTCTCTGTACGGGACGGATCTTGCTGCTGAGCTGGTATTAGTCCCGTGGAAAGAAAAGGGGATCAGCAGAGTTGGGAGCAGCCCAGCTTGGGCACCTTCCCAGAGCTGGGATGTGGTCTGCCAGCACAGTGCTAGCACCACTGGGGCAGGGACACCCCCGGGCTGTGTCCTGTGTGCACACACAGATTATAGAGCCCACCGCTCCCTAAGGGCACAGCATTAATCGCCCTTATTGGCAGCTGTAAGGTCCAGACGGGCATGCTCCCTCAATGCAGAGGCTTCTGTAGCTCTCCTGGAGCTGGTACCACGTCACTCACCCATTGCTGCCTTGGGACACCTGGAAACACACCGGCCGGAGCTGCTGGGCAGCTCTGAGCCGTGCTGAGGGGCTCCCAGGTGGGCAGGGGTCCCAGAGGGCACAGACACCCCATGGGCAGGAGAGGCAACTCAGAGCCACGTAGCTATCCCCTCCAACACAGAACAAGGGAGAAAGAAAAGAATGGCTTAAGTAGAAAGAAATGGTCTCCAAATCAGATGTTCTTCCTGTTGCCCATGATACAGCGAAATGTCTTCATGGGCAGATAGAGCCAAGCCTGTGACACCCCACGCTTTTTGCCTTGAAACATAAATAGCTGCGTATCACCCAAGTGGTTGTTAGGAGGGGCTGTGTGCTGGGCGAAGTCAGACATTAAATCTAGTTCATGCAGGAAGACATTGCTAAAGGGAGAGGATTACTTACGGCATTAATTCTATCCTTCAGCTTCCCCTGCCTCTCTGCGCATGACTTGAAACCACCCGGGTCCCGCTCAGTTCCCATCCCCTCGGAGACTGTGCCCGCGGTGTGCCCCCCGTGCCCAGGCAGTGGGGCAGTAGGGCAGCCCACCTCCCTGGCAGCTCACCGTGAGGCACAGTGTGGCAGGGGTCTGCAGGAGGACCCCCCCATCCCACCTCTGAGGACGGGGCGAGGGGAGGGGGTCCTGCAGCGTGCTGTTAGCAGCCGATCAGTGTCGCCTTCCCAGCGGCCAAGTTCTCCGCTGTGTGCAGCCCCCTCGCCTGGCACAAGGCACAGCCCCAGCCACGGTCCCCGGTGGGTGCTGGATCCCACAGAGCTCCTTTGCTGGAGTGTCAGCTCTGACACGGCTGAGACCCCCCAGTCCAGCCACAGGCCGGGTGCTGGTGGCATGGGGAACGCTCACACAGCCCCAGTGTCCTTCTCTGCCACCCCAGAGCATCACTAGGTTAGAGCAGGAATTCCTGGTCATCTGTAGGTAAAGCCTTCTGTGGGGAAACCTTCTGGTCTGACAACCCTTATCCCTGCATGGGGTGTCTGTGAGTACGTGCTTGTAACTGCTGGGCTATTGGGCTGGGCGTTACACCTAAAAATGTCCAAACTACCCCTCTTGGTGGTATAAAGCAATCGTGAGGTGACCCTCACGTTATTGCTTCTGATTTCAAGTCTTTTACAGGAAATCAGAAGAGCTGCTTCAGAGGCATCACGAATTCTCTTAGCAGAGATGGTTTCCAGCGCTTGACTCTCAGCAGGATAGTTTCTGAGGTCAGCAAACCCGAAAAGCCCCGAGCGAAAGGCCCGGGGAAAGCTGGGAGGTGAGAGCATCGGTTTGTTTGGATGGACCGACCGAGATGCCGCAGCCTGTTGGCACAGGGCACCAAGGCCAGGGCACACCCTGTGCGGGGGTCGGGCACGCGGCGCCGTGGCCGGGAGGCAGAGAGGGCTGGGGGCTGGAAAAAGGAGTTTATTCATGCTGACAAAGCTGTAGCATCTCACTGCGGGTCTGCAACCCGGCCAGCTAAATAATGCCCGTGATGCTCGCCTCCCACCTCGGCTGTCGGGGAAGAGCTGTTCCATTCCAGCATGGAAAAGCCGGGGGCTGGAGTTCTTGCCTGATGCTGTGCTTTCCTCTATTTGCTCCGTGCTACACACAGGGCAGGGAGAGGCAGCAAACAACATGGTCTTCCGTCACCATCTCGCGTGTCAGCCTCATTCAGAGGGCTGGGTGAAACCTGGCGCCGGCATACACAGACCGTGTTGCACCGTCGCTGGTACCTCTTGGTACCTCTTCAGTCTGGTTTGCAAGACATCCTGGAGGATGTGACCTTGGAAGGCAGGCGGCATATCGACCCTGCATAATAAGAGCATCTCCGCATCGGTGGCAGGCGGTTGGGTACAGGGCAGTTAATAAATAATGAGGATGTCAAAGATAACAGCAGGAAAGTGAGAGCAGGTAACAGCTTTGCAGCCAGCTTTCTGACAGCCGCCTGGCAACGGCCAATTAAGT
>NW_010269591.1:2654-4019 GCF_000690775.1 Eurypyga helias
GCGCCAGGGCTGCGGTGATGCTGGCAGTAGGGCCGGCAGCCTGCGGCACAGCGGTCACGGCATGTGCCCCCCGAGGCTTTGCAGAGCTGCCCGGGTCTTGTGGGGAGCAAACCCCGGCAGAGCGAACGGCGCTCGGCTCCGGCGCCTGGAGGGGCAAGATGGGAGTGGGGGGCGCCGGGCAGAGGGATGCTCGCTGGTCCGATGGGCAGGAGTGTGCAAAGGGTGGGGAAGGCCTGCACGGAGCAGGGGACAGGGATGGTGCCAGGGTCAGCTCAACACGGGACTCACTTTGGGGCTCGCGAGAGAGGAGCCCATGGGCCCTGGCCCCGTGCCGAGATCCAGGCAGTGCCAGGGCAGCTCCTTGGGATCACGGTCCCGGGGTGTTTGTTTCAAGGGTTGAATTGTGTCATGACACCAGTCAAAGGAGCAACCTGCCTCCTTTTGAGGTGTAGTTGATCTTCCGATGACTTTTTAAACATCTGGTAAGAGGGGGCAGCTTTCCAAACAGCAGAATCTCCACCAAAATGATCTTGATTTGAATAATAAGCATTTCATCCTTGTTTGGTAAATATACCCAGTGTTAATGGTGCTTAATGGTGCCTGTAATTGGTGTCTTAAGTTATTTAAAAGTAAATTTACTAGAAAATAATTAGCAATTTTATAGTTCACTACTTCCTAATTCTGTTGATAAAAGTTTTTCAGGGGTTTTATCAGATGGCACAATAGGGCCGTGCTGTGCAGCAGCTTGCTTCACACTGGCAGGAAATTGTGCACACAGAAGACGATAAAAACCTGCCCCCCGCCCCCCCTAGATGTCTTTGCCTGGCAGCCAGCCCTCTCGCCTGCTCTCTGCCACCGGTTCAGCCCTCATCAGCCGTAAGTGAAACCTCCCAGGCGATGTGCGGGGATTTGCTCTCTGTGACCTTGGGATGTGCATCCCGAGCGGCGAGGCTGGTGAGGAAAGCTGTCCCCCACCCACAGGGACACATCCTGCTGTCCCCCACCACGGGGACGAGCCTGGTGTCCCCAGCTGAAGCAGCCCTGGCTCTGGGGGGCAGTGGCTGGTCCCCACCTATGGAGACAGGTGGGTTGTGCCCTCTATGGGTCTCTGCCCTTGTCCCATGTGGGGCATCTCTGGGGACGCTGTGGGCTGGAAGCTGTGGGGTGGGCTGGGTGGCCACTAGGGGCCGGCTAGCTGGTGGCTGGGGGGGTCACGGCCAGCACCCACCATGGGTCTGCTGCTCATGGGCTGTCGGTGCTGGGGAGGGGAGAAATAGAGCGGAGAAATGTGGCTGCTACAGCGTTTTATTGTTGAGCACTGAAGTGCTCAGCTCAGGCTTTCCCCTACTGTCCAGGTACAGCAAC
>NW_010269591.1:4087-4332 GCF_000690775.1 Eurypyga helias
CTCCAGCCCCTGAGCCGTGAAGCACCAGCTCTTCCAGAACAATGAATCACCCAGTCCATGTATAAAATTAAATATAATTTATGCTTTGCTAATTGAAATCAAATACAAAATTCAATTTCCTGTGCATCCGCATGGTGACATCTGAATGGTTCGAAAGCAGCGTTACTAACCTGACTCCCTGCACAGACGCCTGCGGCCACGCACACGGTGAGCAGGGACACGGGTGCATTTCAGAAAGCAGAATC
>NW_010269592.1:0-2716 GCF_000690775.1 Eurypyga helias
CATGGGAAGGCTCTCAAATTTATTCCTCTGCAAAATAAGTAATTTCAGATCTGTCAGAGTGCCACAATTCTGGAACAATTCATCCGTCAGGGCATTGTGAGAAAAATTTAAATACTGAAATGAGCTTGTTCTATTGGGGCAAAGCATGTGCGGCATATATGCGTCATATATTGTCAAACTGGCGATATTCATCTCGGAAAACTGCCTGTATAGAATCTCCTGGTTGAAATAATAAACTTTATTACGAATGTGCTCCAAAGTTAGTGCTTTCATGGAGCCACCCAAAGAGATTATTTGTTCCAGAGGGCTCAATAAGGGTAGAAATTCATATTGATTCTGCACCTCCAGTTGTCCCCAGAAAGTCAAATCTCTCACAGTCAAATGCTCGACAGGTGAATACCAAATAACCAGGAAAATTTGCAAAATGATGGCCCATTGTAAGTCCACAGTGTCAAGCATCAGAGATGTTGTCTTGATTTTCTTCAGGAGCGTTAAAGGAGGAGAGGGGAAATCTTTGTAGCTGGAGTTGTATCTTAAGTTAACTATTTTTAAGTTTTCTGAAGTGCTCATCCCATCGTACAAGAGGAAAAAACTGAAGTTCTGGTTTGCTGCAAACACAATGTGGAGGCTCCTCGTATTCAATGCTGTCAGACTCTGAGGCTCGTACAGAGAAAAGTTTTCCAAGGTTAGGAGGACAGTGTGCAGCTGCAAATGTACGATATACCTGAAGTCTGACCTTCGTATCATCGTGGCACTTAACCCTAGGTACTCCAAACGAAGCATGTTCTCAAATGCCTGACAGATGGGCAGGGCAGTAAACTTATTGAAAGAAAGATCTAAATGCCTAAGGTATGCCAGAGTTTGACAGTAAACTTTCAAGATGTTATTATGAGATAAATCTAAGTATTCCAAATCTTCATTAAAAATGAAGACAGTGAAGTCAAGCTCTGTAATTAGGTTATGAGAAAGATTTAATACTTGAAGGTCAGAAAGAGAGATAAATTCTGAGATACTGAGTCCAGAGATCCTATTATGTGATAAATCTAATACGTTAGTATGAACTGGGATGGTTTTTGGAACGTTAGTTAGCAAACTGCTTGAATAATTTGCAATAAATTCATTTTCCACGGTTGGCTGGATATTATTCCATAGTGTGAATGTAAGGACAGAAGCAAAGACATAGGTATTTGTGAGGGGTCTCATTATGCTTTCCAGGTTTATCTTGTTTTTTTACAGAAACACAGAAGCATGTCTTTGTTTTCTGTTCAATGTGTCTCAGCGATGAGTCCAGCCCTGTGAAAAGAAAACACGTGTTATTTGCTGAAACTGTTCAACTGTTGAATTTGCTTTTTAATGCTAAAATTCAATACAAAATTTATGTAATGAAAATCTTGGTTTTACACACTCTTCTTCTAAACTCTCATCAATCCTCCGCATCGCCATTCTTTAATTCCAACTCTTGATTTCTTCAGTTAAGTAGAAGTTATTGTCTTTATAATGGGAGGAATACAATCAGTGGTATGTTAAAAAAATCCCATAGAGATGTTAAGAAATAAAAATTTCTCGACAATCTTGAAAAATACAAAACTGGTACAAACAGACATCAATGCATTTAGGCGTAAAGGAAAACACAAGAAGCCTCCCATCTCCCCTTGCCCTACACCCCATGTCCACACACATCTGGCAACAGAGTGCCAAAAGCCTCATAGACCCTCACAGTGCTGTGCTGGTGCACAGGAACTGGTGCAAAAGCAACTTTTTCACTCAGAAGAGCCAAAGAATATTCCTCTTCACAACCCAAAGTCTCAGGACACAGCCAACGCACGCCCTCAGGGTCAGCCGATCAGAGAAGCTGATCAGCTCTGTCTTTGCTACAGCGCAAAGACAAAGGGGTCCATTTTTCCAGTAAGCCAAGTTTCCAAGAAACTGGAGGAGGAATTAATATTGCAATGCCAGTCTGTTCAAAAGCACGCTAACGGGAAAAGCACAGTATAACCAGATACTGTGTATGAAGCAGTGGTGCCCAAAATCTGAAAGGAAACACTTGACACTTCCAAAGACTTCCAAAAATTTCCTAAGTTTTCCAAATTAACCCAGAGTTCCAACTTTACAAAGAACCTCTCTACAAACAGTGAGGGACAATAAGCCTAGTTCTAAGGACCAAAAAGCACAGGGAGGAAAAGATTTTGTGGACATGGAAAATGGTCCAGTACAATTAATATATGGTCATGACTATCCATAGCCCACAAAGATTTGGAGAAACATCAGTTCTATCATGAAAAAAACATGACCTGTGCATTACTCTCTTGTAAGCATTTAACACAACACACAGACAACCAAAAGTATGAGCAACTCATAAACTGTTTCAGAAGACAAACAGCCCCATGTTCTTTTCCTGTGCCAATTTTGCTTGGGGAAAAAAAAGAAAAAAGAAAAAAAAAAAAAAACACAAAACCAATATTTTAAAATTCTGCCCCTGAGTAATCTTTTGTTAAATTTTAAAAACCAAAAGCCTTATTCTTTTTCAGTTCTAGGTTATAACATGTGTTAGTTCCCAATAATTTCACTGACTGATATCAAAACTCACCCTTTCCCCTCCAAGTCTCCTACCAAGCTTAATCAAGTTTTCTTTCAAATAAGTAAAGCAAAATATATGTAATTAGCACCACCAAACCCAATAAAAGAATAACTCAGTAAAGTGTAAATTTCTACCTCA
>NW_010269593.1:0-49364 GCF_000690775.1 Eurypyga helias
CCTGAAAAAGGCCTAGCATGGTTCTAGCATCTCTCCATAGTCAAGGTGAACACGGGCAACCAGCAGAATTCAGATCTTGAGTAGAATGTGGCAATAGTAATAGCTGGAGTATTTGTGCCTGTAGTATAATGAAATGCTGTATCTTGTTTCTATGGTTGGTTTTATTACTATTTATAAAACAGGAAGTAAAATGGTTTGATGTGGTATTGATGTGAATTAATTGTGGTGATTCTTGGTGAGGCCTTATTTTATTGTTTGCTTAAATCCTTATAGCTACATAATAATAGATTCATTTATACTTTTCACTGGCCAAATAATGCTCTCAAAACCCCCCTGAAACAATCAGGAACTTTTAACCTACCCTTTAAGTATCAGTAACAATAAATTTGAGACTATTAATCATCTGTTTGGATAATTGATATACAGAATGCAAATAAATACTTTCTGAGATTTTTCCCTGAAAGGCCAGAAAAAATACTAGGTACATCATTCTCAACTAGAAATTAACATCTATAATTTTGGCAACATCTAACTGTTCATTAGTTTCAGAGCAAAATTTTAATATATTTGGCCATAATGGAAAACTTTCACAATATTCCCTTACAGTTCTTCATAAAAAATCCAGAAATTAATAAATGAATGAAAAAGAACATTATAGAAAAATGACTGTGAGGTGTTCATATTTGGTTTTAGAAACCACAGGTACACTTTAGTGATGTTTCAGGAAAACTCAAGGCTTTACTGCCCTTAAAATATGAAAATACTCAAATTTTTTAGTACATTTATAAATGTATAAAATTCTCATCAGATCTTTGTTGATCATTATATATTGTATTTACATTTCACTTTTTGGCTTTAATCAACAAGAAATGAATTCCCCCAAGACAATTTAAGGCTCATTGGTAAAAGTTCCCTGTACCTAACCTCAGTTATTTCATTTTGTTGTTTCTGCTTGCACTGGTGACTCACCGGTGGCATGTTCCTAATGAACTGAATCCTTCACTTGTTTCCAGGTAATAACTGTGAGATTGAGGTGGATGAGTGTCTTAGTGACCCTTGTCACAATGGAGCTACTTGTGTTGATCATCTGAATGCCTTTAGTTGCATCTGCCAGGATGGATTTCAAGGTATTAAAAAATCCATAGGACTATAACTTCATAAATCTACTTTGAATCTTACCACAATTTTTAACATATCAGATGAGATGCATGTATACTTACCTTAGTGTCAGCTGAAGTTATAAAAATGTAAATTCAGCATAAGTGTATCTTGACTAAAATTATCTATTTTGTTTTCATGACGGCATGGAACTAGGTGTTTTCTGCTAGCTGGTGGCTTAGTTGTTGAAAATGGACCAGTGTGGTTCAGTGAAATTTTGCAAAGAGCATATACTGTTGTCTGTAAGCTTTTTAAGCTGTTGACAGGTTTAATATAACAGAATCAGGAAAAAAACTGTGGGAAAGGTTTCCTTCTTGGCATATTTGCACGATTTATATGAAAAATGTAGTCACTTTGAAAAGTGGATGCATTAATATCTTCAGCTATTCTTTGTTTTCAGCACAGATTAGGAGTTTTCAGTGCATCCATTTTCTTTTTAGTGCATGATTTTTTAAACATCATGG
The DNA here is from genome assembly GCF_000690775.1 of Eurypyga helias. NCBI lineage: Eukaryota > Metazoa > Chordata > Aves > Eurypygiformes > Eurypygidae > Eurypyga > Eurypyga helias. The sequence goes on from NW_010269593.1 coordinate 1,623, forward strand.
ATTTTTAATCACTGAAATAGAAATTTAAACGTCACTGGGCAAAATATTACAATTCTACTGCTAGTTATATTCAGAACAACTATCACTTGCATTTTTATTTATTATAATTCTTTGAACCTCCCAAACCTTGCAATTGATGTAATTTTTAATTTATTCTTCAAATGATAAAAAAATTAAGTTTACTCAGAAATATTAGCACTACAATATTTTTATACTTTAAGAAACTATGTCATTATGTTAGCTATAGTCTAGACTGGAATAAATTGTGTTCTTTTCTACACCAGATTACTTTTTCCATTTTCTGGGACTACATCTGTTGCTTTATTGTGAACACAAGGAATATTCCCTCTCATGTCATTGCAATGCAGTCTGTTATATTTAATGTAATTTGTTCTGTATTCTTCTATATTCATATAATAAGAAAATAGTCTGCTTTAAGCCTTGGTAATCTATTCAGTGACTGTACTTTTAATCTTTTGGGAAAATTAGTGAATAGATTAAACACTAAAAATATCAACATACCGTCATAGATGCCCAAATTTGAATATAAAAAGGGTTTCAAGTCGGTTCCAGTATGTGACCCATATTTAGTTAAAATAAATGTTGTTATTTAACTATAAGTGTTCTGCAGTCACTTCTCTCCTCTTTCACTGATTTTATATTTATAGGCACGTCTTGTGAAGCAAATATAAATGAATGTCACTCTTCTCCATGTCTTCATAATGCATCATGTGCAGACCTAGTTGGTGGCTATGAATGCATCTGTCTGTCTGGCTTTACTGGTGAGTTGTGTTCGTAGTAAACCTTGTTTTCCACAGCGAGGTAGTCCACAAAGCATCCATTAAGACATCATTGACTAATTTGCCTGTGTTTCCTTCTCATTTCTCTTTATCTGCCCTGGTCTAATGTTTCATTTGCATTCCAACAAACTGGAACGCTGACTCCATCTGTAAACTAAATAGCACAAGATAAATTAGCCTGCATTTAAAAAGGCCTTCAAAGCTTTCACAGGAAGGGAAGATTAGTTACCATTTAGCAGCTCAAAAATAAGTTGTCATGTATTTATGGTGATAAGAATTAAATGGATGCTGACATTAGTATGTGTGACTTCTTTATTTGGCTGATTTATGTTAGTTTCTCCTCACAAGTTGCTTGAGATTCTTGTGGTGCAAATGAATTAGGAATTGGCACCTGATTCTCTTACTAAATGTTCAAATCTTTCATCTTTTCAAAGGTGCAAGATGTGAAACAGATATAGATGAGTGTGCTTCATTTCCCTGCAAGAATAGAGCCACTTGCATTGACCAACCTGGTAATTACTTCTGCCAGTGCCTGGCTCCGTTTAAAGGTAATGAACACCAAGGGAGAGGGGAAAGCAAACATAATTAGCTTTAGAAAGCATTTCTGTCAATTGTCTGAACTCATTTCACTCTTCCTGCAACATAATCAGTCCGTCATTTTCTCAAGCAAAGCTTTTAAACTGACCACAAAATTATGCCTTAGGCTGTAAGTAATGTGAAGTAAACTTTATTTATACATGTATTAGAAGCATTTATTTATTAAACAAAATGGATACTCTAAAATCAGTTTGTTAACAGAATATGGTTATTTACAAAATGAGAGGCATATGCCCATTTAAGTTGCCATCACAAAGATCTGTTTGGCTTATCTACACATTGTTCTCTCTATTTTGTTTGGTCATGGCATTTCCTGAATTATTTTTTCATTCACAAAAAACAATTTATAGCTATCTTGGAACCCATAAATTGCAAGTGACTATTTCTGTTGATGCTTTTAAAGCATATACGTAAAATGCAAGCTTTACTGTGATCTTCTTCATAGAAATTTTGGGAGGTTAATTTTATACGCTTGCTGTTAAAATAATTTAAAATAACAAATTGTGCAGTGATCTTGAACAAATCTAGCTCAAGTGATGATCTCAATTAAAAGAGCTTGTTGATTTATAAATTAAATATAAACACATTTTTCCTCCTGTAGTTCAATATAATGATACATACTTAGGATTCCAGAATAATCATTAAAAGGCAATTTTCTTGGTATGTTGAGACAGCAGGGCTTTTCCCCTTTAGGGAAGTTGGTTACATTAAATTCATCATTCATGAGAAAAGCGTGAGCTTTAATGTTTGTTCTTATTATTTTAGTTAATGGTTAAAATTTAGTTTGTAATTTTTATTGATTTTAATTTATGTTCTGCTGAATAAAATCTAGTATAATAACAAGTAAATGAGTACTGCAGTATAAGAATTACGTCTGCTCAGAAAGATGGGAAATAATTTTCAGTACATGGTTAGAAAGACACGTCTCTTAAGTACTTTTTTCCTAAGGAGCCAGATTTTCAGAAGACTTTGGTATTCGTTTAGATATTTAAGTAAGTGATTAATATTTCAGAAAGTCAACATTTTTGTAGTCATCCTTCAAGAAGTTAGTAGATTCTAATACTCTCAGTGGTAAAGTTAAACCCTGTTGGCAAGATTCATAAATGGTAACTGAAATCCTCTGAAAACAATGTTATTGGTACAGGGTGTCTAAAATCTATAGGATTCTTGTTGAAATGAAAAATTTTTTGAGACTGTTCACATCTTTACAGATTTACTCAGTACCTTTCAAGATAAAATTCTTACACTGATGTTACCTAGATTTATGATGTTATAAGTAAAAGAACTATCTTCGTGTGAAAACCCTAACTCTGTTTCCTCATGCCATCTGTTGATTTAATATGAAACTGCTCTAAATATAATATTTAACAGATTCACAGTAAACCAACATAATGGGCAGTTAAACTATGTTTTCTAATTGTGTGGAGATATACAGGTCATTGTAATGAGTACCTTTGTGTGCACAAATTAGAGATTACAGAATTGCTTTGTTAAGAAAGTAAATACATGATATTAATGATACAAGTCATATATAAATATGTTTTAATTTTGGAATATTTTTACCGATTTTCTTGCTTATTCTGTTATTCTCACTGCATAAGCATAAATGCTATGTTATCAATGCTGTCATTTACTTGGAAAGCAATATGAAGTTGTATTTCCATAATACATTTTAATGGTTTGATTCTCCCAACTCACAATCTGACTTGAAGGGGATGCAACACTATTCTGAACATATAGCAGTTGATCAGGATGTGTACAGCAGACCTCTCCTATATAGAATGTAGAATGAAGGAATTCAAAGCATGATTTGGACATTTAGGTGCACTCATACAAAAGATAGCCTATCAGATTAAGCTACAAATCTGAGTTTCTATATATAGAATTAATTTCCTTGACTATTCTCATTTGTTTATTTTGACAAGGTAACTATGCAAGATTAAGACCAGAAAGTTTTGATTTTTTTTTTCCCTTTATTTCCTCTTCTTTTTAAAAAGAAAACTGAAAAATCTTCCCATTTTTTCTTTCTTTCCATTTCACTTTTTTGAGGGCAAGTATAGCTAGTTCTCACTTCTATGTGTTGAAAACTTTTTGATATCCAGAATATCTACTTTTATATTTTAACAAACTTTTACATTAGTCCTATATAAATATGAAAAATCATAAAAAAGTTTTATTTAGGTATTATTGTACATTTGTAGTTTTATGTATTTTTTTGCGTGTTTTGGTTTTTGGGGCTTTTTTTTTTTGAAGCATAGATTTTTCTAATTGACGGAATGTTTTATCTCATTCTATTGGCTTCCATAGAATACTGGAACACATCCAAAGATCTTAAGAACAATGAGGCCTGGGCAATCTGGTCTCTGTTTCTGTCTGCTTCACTAATGTTTGGTCACAAGTCTTGTACTTTGTCTAGTACAAATTACTACCACACCTCACACTGAAATGCTGAAATGCTATTTAACATGCTGCCACTTACAAATACTTTAATATAATGTTCTTTTCATACAAGATGTAACCTAAGTACATACCTGGAATAGTTGCTTTTGCTTGGTTCTAATGTATTAGTCCCTGCAAATGTGATATTATTTTAGAAATGTCTCCCTCTTTCACCCATTTTCCATCATATCTGAGTTATAACACTGGTAGTCATGTACACTGGACATTTATTATCAAAGGGCATTCTGAAGTTACGTTGTTCAGAAACAGTTCTTTTGTTGCATCCCCTACTGGCAAGGTAACTATTGGGACTGGGAGCAGGAAGGAAGGTTAACTCAATTTGGGAGCAGGACAAACCAAAAATTTTAATATTAGCAAAAGGAGACAAACAGCCCAGAAGTATGTTCAGCTGCAGTTCTGGGCAATACATCATCTCTGATAGTTCTGGCAATAATTTATCTATTACAGTGTTAAGTAGGCCACTCAGTCCTCTTAAGAGCTTGATTCCATTACAGTATCCTAGCTGGGGAGTTGTTATAATAACTTTTCTATTATGATATTGATTCTACAATTGTAGCCTTTCTATAATACAATCACAGTTATTATGAAATAGATATTAAGTGCTTCAGAAGAGAGCAGAGTGTGTAAGAAACATATTGTGGGACTGTGTTTCATTTAAGGGTCCTAACAGTTTCATGCAATATAGAACTAAAACTCCTTTGTCTCTATCAGGAAATACTGTCTCGTCCCATTAAAAATTCACACACAATTTAAGAACACTAACACTGCAATTAGTAAATTTTATAGTCCCAATAAATAGCTTCAGACAAAAAATGTACTTTGTTACAAGACTGAAACATACCCATTATATTCTTCCATCTATGCCGTCAAAATCAGAGTTGTCTTTTTTTGATGGTTATAGTTCTATTTGCTTTCCTTAGTTTTAAATCTTCGTGTAATTTACAGCTGGAGGACCACATTCGTTTACAGATTCTATCTGGCTCTTACTCAGTTGTACAAAGGGAAGGGGAAGAATGCCTGCAGTTCATTCTATTGTTCAAAGGTATCTTAGTAGAAGAGACGCTGAAATGCTCTACTGATAAACACTTTACTGTTTCTTAGTAAAACTGGTCCACTCCATTGTAGAAAAGCCTTTCTTACACTTCTGAGTTGTTCTAGTATTGCATATCTACCTTTACGTGCTTCACCCCAGTCATTAGCCATTTCATTCATATTTAGATGTCTTGGTGGTTTTGGTGTTTTGTAAGAACCTTGAGGTATATTCAAAGAAGCTTCTAACAGTCAAGTCTGTAGTGATAAAAGTAAATTTATTGTTCACAGCTTTGAAGGGCTGACATTTTTATGTATGACACAGCAACATCAATTAAGTTAGTCATAACTATCACACATCAGTCCTTGCTTTCAGCATACTTAGCATGCAAAAGCAGAATGATCCCACTACAATTTCTAGACCAGCCCATTTTACAGTTAATAGTTACAAGGCTGCTTTAGTCTTACTGGGGATTGAAAGCTAAGAACAGATCTTGCACTCCCTCACCAGAACTGAATATTTCACCGATTTTCTACACTGATATTTAAGGAAAACGAGAACCAAACTGTCAACATTTTTGTGACCCATGGACTGAGATAGTATTTTGCTGTTCCCAAAGACAGCTCATGAAGGAAGAAAGAATTGAAATGTCCCTTTCAGGTGGAGGTTGTGTATTTGATATGTGACAGCCCTATAAGAGTTGACATGAGTATTTTCTTTTCTTCAAAGAAAAAAGCTGTTTAGTAACTTGTTTTTAACAAATGGAGCAAAGAAGTTTATCCTTTGATCCAAATTATTGCATGACTCATTTAAAAAACATGCACTGTATGTATTTGGTCTAGATGTTGCTAATAGGTATGACCTTTTTAGTCAAATATATGTAATTGTAGAGGAAAATTGAAATTCAGTTCTGAGGAAATGTTTACTTATTTGTTGCAGCCTTAATGACACATGTCTCCAAATGTGTTCCAATTAAGATTAAAGCAAAAATGGTAATTGGCCATTAAACACGTTGCAAAAGAAAGTAAACTAGTGAGAAAGGCAACTCAGCAGAAAAACAATATGCTTAAGTCTGTTGAAAAGCAAGAGTAATAATGGAGTTTTCAGCATAGGACACTCTATTATGGGAAGAGCTAATTACAAAACATAATAAGTAAGAAGTGTAAGTGCTCATGAAGGCAAAAAACTGGAGTAGAGATAATGGAGCAATTACTTTTTCAGTACTCATAGGCCAAATTTCAGTCTTTCCTATGCCAAGACCCATGCAAATAGGCAGTTTTGCAAGACCTGTGGCTCTTTCTAACGTATCTCTGTGTTAGACCGTAAAAGAATCAACATTAGTTTTTATCTGGTTTTGCCACTGTTTTGACACTGAACAGCCAAATAAAATTTTATTTAGGAGAAAAAGTAAACTCATGTATAGAGCTATAAAGGGCACTTTGCATCGCATAGGAGCTTTTTGTGGCTAGAGAAGCAGAGTGGCCACGTTTATAGTATATAACCTAGAAAATATGCATTGCCTCTAAGCAATAAAGATGATTGTCTAAAAGGCTATGCAGTGCCTAAGTGGGAATCAATATGAACCGGGAGTTGCTGTTGACTCATATATGAAGTCACTGTAGAACTCCTTTGCAGTTTTTTTTCTGGCATTTCTACTGATTTTTCTATTTTTTGTAAAAGTTGCCCTCTAGATACATAAATTCGGGTTTTTCTACCTCCAAAACAAAGCAATTTCAGAGAGTGAGTCTTTCGCCTAGTTATTCCTAGTGTCAGTGTGGACACTCTTCGGTATGTTAGATATCCGCAAGAGTCTGGCAGATATGACAAGATCTGTAGGAGGCACGTGGCTCTCCAGAACAGCACAGAGAACCCAAAGGCATCTCTAAAAGCTCTGGTTCTTTAACTCTGTCCAAACAAATTCAGTGAGTTATGTGTTGTAGTTTCAGCTCTGCTTTCATTTTGCACCTTGGGACACATCTTGATCCACAAGAAAAAATTTCTAAGACTTTAAAGCTGTGAGTACCCTGGGAATACTGCATGTATAAATTCAGTCATCTATAGCAGACAAGGGGTTTGAATTTCATTATTCACTCTGTGAGGATGGTATACGAGAACCTTGGTTACAGGGAGGAAATTTATGTATATGATACAAAGTATATTCATTACAAATGAGAATCTGTATATATCTATCCCTTATTTTTCCAGAAGCTATGATAACCGGTATTTTTCAAAGACTTAAAGCATGTTACATTTTCCATGGATGCCCTACAAATTGTGAAGGCATTGCTGTTGCTCAGAGAAAATTTCACCAAATTTGGGTGTTTTTTTCTCTAGTGGAACTAATGTTTGCAGCTTTATTTTTTTACATGGCAGGCCTATTAGGGTCATCTGCCAATACACAAATAAAAGTAATAAAATAATAATCCTTGTATGAGCTGCTATAAATATCTAGCCAATCTGTCAAATTTTACAAAAATGAAAGCAGAATCTCAAAACACAAGGGTTTGGACACCTGCACTAAAGGTAAAGGTGGCCATTACTATGTCCAAAAATGGCACTCAGAAGTCTAGGCCATAAGAAAAAAACTGAGTTTGATACAGGCTTTCTGTAAAATTTCTAAATTTATTAGTAATTTCAGTTGAATTCTGATGCAGTAAACAAAGATGAGATAAAAGAATGGAAAGAAAAGCATTTCCTTATGTTTCAGTAGTGAGTTTGTGGTATTTTCCTTAGTAGCATTCTTATTTTATTTTCTGAGAATGAGTGAAGCAGACTTTTATGATGAAATGTGAAATGCACAGATGTGGATACAGACATATCTTCATTTTTTAGTAGCTATAACCTTGTATATTTTAAAAGAAAAAAAATACACCTAAATAATATATGCAACTTCTGTTTTTGTCTGTTTTTACAGAAATTTATACAGGTATGGAACAATAATATATGCATCTCTCTGTGATTTTAATTTCAAAGTTTGTGATGTGGGTCTATCTCATGCTTTGTTCCAGCATTTGTTGCATGGTCTGCATTATCATATACAATTAAGGAAATTATTTTTACTTGAAAAGTGCTAAGTATTGCTTTTTCAAATGTTTTTCCTTTAAAGAACAAACAATCAAACTTATTGTTTTTCAGTTAGTATGGATTTCATATAAAATGCCTTGTCACAGATTATATGTAGAATCACAATGCAATTGCTTTCATGGAAAGTAGAATTTGCATTCCAAGGAAAAGAATGGATTTACCATAAATTTGAACTGAAAGAAAAGACTTGTTTAAAGTAAACTGTTAGAGTAATACTTTGCTTAATTTCAAGTAATATCAATATATGCATGCTTCTGCAGGGTTTTTTTTCTTCCTATCCACTTCCGGGGTACTTTTGGATTTTTTTATTTACATTTACTAGGCTTTAATCATCTCAGTTTGGAGGTGTTTTGTTTTCTTATGCCACAAAGTAGGTCAAGTTAAGCAGCCAGTTTGTAAAATAATGGCAAATTTAGAGGTACAGCTGAACTTTTCAGAATTATTTTCAGAACAGAGATAATTTCATATTTTGTATTAAGACGTTTAATCTTTAGACTTGTAGGAAACTCATATTTTAGGCATCTATCATACTGCTCATTAATGTTTCTGTGATTTTTTGACAAGTTTATGAAAACCTTTGAAGGTGGGAGCTATTGAGCTGTATAAAGTTGATGTAAACCAAAACACAGACTTCTCTGAAGTGATCAGAAAAGTGTTTAAATTAAAGTTGTTGCATCCACTAGTTTCAGAAGAAAAATTTGGGGAAATTGAATAGCATTCAATTTACTTAATTTACCCTGGAAAACATTGGTGATTCACTTACATGTTAAAGTGCCTTTTAGCTCTTTTAAAAAATTGAGTTACAGAAAGACTTAATGATGTTGCAATGTTGTTATCATGATAAAGGAAAAAATCTGAAAAAATAGAAATCAACTAAGAAAACATTTACCTTGGAAGATTCACATCAATCATTGGCTTTTACTTCATATATGAAACTATTTCAGTGTCATTTTGAAAAAATGGTCTTAATTTTATATGGCCATAAACTGGAAAGCAGAAGGTTCAGACTGAACATGAGAAAACACTTCTTCCCTGTGAGGGTGAGCGAGCACTGGAACAGGCTGCCCAGGGAGGTGATGGAGTCTCCTTCTCTGGAGACTTTCAAAAACCGACTGGACTTGTTCCTGTGTGATCTACTCTAGGTGATCCTGCTATGGCAGGGGGGTTGGACTAGATGATCTCAAGAAGTCCCTTCCAACCCTTACCACTCTGTGACTGTCTCTGTCTTTGTGTTCTGAACCTAAACATCTAAACAAAACAATGTACATTTAGTTAAAAACATTCCTGAGTTAACACGATCTTTTGAAAATGTTCATGTATTTTGCAAGCCATATAAAATTAGTTAGTTGTAGAATTTTTCCTTATTCTTTCCACACTGACATTCTTTAAACTTGTGTGATTTTCTCATTTTATCAAAGCCACATGCTATTAACTTTATTCATATAATGTACACTCTGTTTCATCAAATTTATAACAATGGTGAACAGGCTCTAAGCAAAACTACTGAAATCCAGTGATACCAGTGTTATGATGTTACTGGAGCCAGTTCCCAATAAAATAAATAAATACAATCTTTTAGTTAGCCAGTGTCTAAAGATCAGATACAAAGATCAGATCAGCATCACAGTTTCCATCGGAGCAGCTAGTAGAACTGGGATTGTGGCACTCACTTAATAACTTCACAGCACGACTATTTCCTCTGACCCCAGTCTGGTGCCCAAGGGTAAATTCTGCTACATGATTGGTTATGCCTCTCTTGTCCAAATTCCCACATGCAACATTTGGCAATGACAGCTCTTGGTATGTCTTAAGAGCTTTCTGTCCTCATAAATGCATATTTAACACCAGTACCAGACTACCTGATATTATTTAGGAAATTGCCACCCAAATGACACACTTGTTCTTCTGGTACTAGCCATAGATATTTTATTTTCACTATTTTGTCATAATCATGCCAACGGTTTGCAATCAAATACATATTGCCTTTGATTGAGTCCATCCTTTTACTGCAAAATGCTGACTTTGAAAGCTGTTGTCAGATTTCATTACTTAAAATGTTAGTAGCAAATGGCTTTTTCATTAAATTATTTTACGGAAAGAATAACAACATTGAAGATATGCCATTTGTGATTATAAGAAAATTCTGTAGTACATATCAAAACATTTCATGTGCAGATTTGTGCTGAGCAAATAAACAAACAAATGTAAATAGATTCATATAAATAAATGAAAACTTACCTCAGGTAATTTATTTTCTATATCATTTTTATAAATTCTGCTTTGACTTTTAGTAATAGCCTTAACAGTACAATCTTTTTCAGGAAAAAAAAAATTGATAGGGTTCATTTGTGTTAGAGATTTGACTGTAGAAGTATTATAAGCAAACACAGTAGAAAAGAGAACTGATTAATATTAGCAGAATGACATTTCTGAATATGAAATATGCTTCTTATTCCAAAACAAATAAGAAGAGGATTTTCCAAAGAAATTATTCATTATTTGATATATATTGTATGCTAATAGAGAAGCATAGTTTATGTTATGAGTATATATTTAATCCAATACATTTTACCACTGAAAAGAAAATTGTCCTTCAACTGACTGTGTAATTTAATCATTTGTGGATATTCTTTTGGAGTTTGTTCAGGTTTATTCCAATAGAGAGGCCTTTAACTGTCTAGAAAAAAAAAAGACAGTCTATTCTTGTAATCAATAAAATATATCCCAGAATTAAACAAGCAAAAAGGTTACACTTGTCTAATGGAAATAAGTATGGTTGGAAAGATGTGCTGAACTTATTAATTCATTAATGAACTTCTGTGTTTGATTCTTTCACATTTGATCTCTTGGGAATACTTTCCCTTTTTGTCAGCTGATTAAGTTTAGTGTATATTACCTTTTTACTCTGTGATGACCAGTTTAAAAATCCTGATAATTCAGTGGGAGAAGACAGTTCATAAACTGTTTCCCTGGCACAACACTTCTTCCTGACAACAATTAGAGTCTTACTACTTCTGAAACTTGCCAGATCATGTGAGAACTTTCCTATATTTAGTAAAAAATAAATGTATTCAAAATTATCAGCTACAGTTAAACATTCAATATTTATATATTTTCACAAAATTACTCTGAAAAGTATTTTACAAGAAAGAGAAAATGTAGAAGACAATTTTTGTGTTCTGATTAATCTACTTTAATAAAAAAGAAAATTGACCTATAGTCTGTTTGCTGCTTGATTTATCCAAATAGCTTTAATCCTATGTTCACAGCTTTGTAAAAATATGCTGATACGAGAGCAACAGCAGCATGTATTAGCATTAATAATAAATTATTTCATAATTATTTTCATAATTGTATTAAAATAATATAAATAGTTGTGATACTCTGAGGGAATGATCTTTTAAAATATTAATTAACACTGACAGTTAGAATTTAATTGATTTTTGGAAAGGGACTGAATGTGTGGGAGACATTCTATTATTTTCATGTCTTTTGCTTTCCTCAGTCTTCCAGTCTGAATATGAATGAAATCTTTGCCATTTCTGTCAGTAGCAGAAAAAGATTTTCCATGCCATCATATGCAGGAAAACTGGGTGGGAGGAAAAAGACACTGAAATTCTAATTGAAGAGTGGTGCAGATTTCTTGAAAGAAGGCACTGAAAAAACTGTTTATAATAGTACTAGCAGTTAGTATTATAGCACATATTTTGGCCTGATTTGGTAAACAGGATGACCCAAGTCATCAATTTTATGACCAGATTTTAATTTACTATTCTTTATAAATGTCAAGGTAATGGAAATAATTTTTCTTTGTGCTGTTCAGCTTCACTATAGCTAGAAAAAAAGCCATAATTTATGTTTCCCCTAATTCCTTAAAGAGGTGGAAAAAGTCTTTTTTGTCAGGGAACACTCTTGATGTTATTTTAAATCAGTACAAACTTCACTGGAAATCATACCTTTCTAGGGAGCTGCCTTGAGCAGGAATCTCAACCCTCAATAGCATGGGAGGGTGGTGCATGAGCTCCTTACCAGCCGGACATGCATCCTGACTGAGTTGCCATGCTGCCAGGGGAACTGGGGAGGGAGAATGGGCTACACAGCAGCAGTGATGACAAAATGGAACATGAAGAGGTTTTTCTTAGTGACCCTGAAGAGACAAAATCCTGTTATTCACAGGAGCAGGATTGGAGGTGGGGGAGAGGATAGGTAGAGGATACACTCAGGCATGGGAAGACAGAGACTCTACAATAATGAAGGCTGGAAAATGATCACTTCTTACAGCTTAAAGGAGACTTTCTCTTCACCTACAGAGGTTAGCTTATGGAATAAGTATTGGGCCATGATAACAGATGAGGAAGAGTCGGTTTCATCCGGAGAGGTGTGTAATCCGTCTTGAGTCTGACACATACACCCTTAGCAGTACCACTGAAATGAAGCGATGGTTGAGGACAGATAAGGAATGCCTTCTCTGAGGGAATGTGGCACCCACCTGTTGACCAGATCTGCCCTCTGAGGAGGTTTATTTGTATGTCAGAAGTCTGGATTAAGGATTCAGGAAAGAGACTGCCAAAGCTTGTCTGACGCCCAGATTACTAACAGAATCCAGAAAAGTCTATGAAGTCATCTTTAGGAAACTGGAAAAAGACCGATGAACACAGGCCCTCGTTCTCATTGGGCTATTCCCACCTCAACTTTTGCTGGAAAGAAAACATGGAAAGACACAAGTAATTAGTGAGATTTTTGGGCTGTGTTGAGTACATTGTTTTGAAACAATTGCAGGGTGAGATGACTACTGGAGGTACATATCTGGATACTTTATTCGTTGATAAGCCAGAGGTAGTTTTTAAAGTAAAGGTTAAAATCAGCTTTGGCGATAATGGCAGTGAGATGATGGAGTTTATAGTCCTAAGAGAAATGAGAAATTCAAGTAGCAGAATAATGATTCTGGACTTGAGTGGGCTGACTTCAGTTTGTTCTTGGATCTGTTTGGCAAGCTCCCATAAGTGATTGCACTGAAGGGAAAATTGATTTCTCTTGGTCCCACTGATTTATCTTGAAGGACAGTGTCCTCAAAGGACAGTTGTTTCCAATGTGCAGGATCTCAAGCAGCTGGGGCAGAAAAATAAGCTTAAAGAGAAAAGGAAGTGCACAGAAGGTAGATGCAATGGTAAGCTACCTATCCAGTCACACAGGAACAGAATTAGGAAAGCTAGTGGGCAACTGGAGCTAGAACTAGAAAGGCAACTGAAGGGCAACAAGAAAGTTCTGTAACTGTTCTACTAGTAACAAATGAAAGATGGAGAAAAATGACATCACTTTGCTGAATTGTGAAAGGACGTGAAAAACTCAATGCCTCTTTCATGCCATTTTTCCACAAGGGCAGGAGCTGGCCTTGTTCAGCGTGAAGAGTGTCAGGGGGACCTAACAGAAGGCTGACACTTAGTACAGGCTAACAGAGAAGGGAGATTCAGGCTTCTTTTCTCAGGGCACACAGTGGAAGAAATCTATCTGAATGATTTGAGGTAATAAATTCTTCAGTGTGTGTTAAAATGTATGAAAGCAACAAAAGAACTTGATAGTGCAGGTTACCCCTATACCTTTCTCTCTGAGTCTGTTCACACTGAACCTTTCACATTTCAAATATTTCCAAAAATCTTCTCAGAAATTGTGTTTGAGATAGCAAGAATCATCTTCAGCTGAATGTTAAAATAAATTACAAATCTCTGAATAACAAAAAAACATTTTTAGCCATAGTCCTTTGAAATCACTTTTTTTTGAGGGACTGAGACCCTACAAAAGTTCTTCGGTTATTCTTTGGTTAATAATACAATTTTCTACACATAGTGTAGAAAGAGAAGGAAGAAGAAACTCAATATGTTATTAAATGAGCAGAGCAAAATTAAATCCAGGGGTCTGTGAGTATATTGAGAGTTTAAAAGAAAAAAGGCAATACTTTTTTAAAAAAATACTGTTAATTCATGAAACTTTACCACAGGATATTGAGATTAAAAAGTTAAAATTCATTAGCATTCATATGACACAACTATGCACAGTCCTTTTTATACTGGACAACTGTCTGCAAATAGTATAAACCTGTGGCCTTTAGGACATATGTCCTTATTGTTTCTTATTGCCTCCTTGTTTTGCAATTGTTCACCAAAACCTTGTTATGCTCTCATCCAACAAGTGTCAGTATCTATCGCTGGAGAAGAATACTACAGAAGGGGATGTCATGCACTGTGGCATGACTTTTGCTTTATCTACCAGAAATGTTTACCCCCCCCTGGCATGTAAGAGGATGGGCAAATCGTTTCAAAGGTTCTTCCGTCAACACAGAGGAAAAACAAGTACTGCATTACTGGATCATCTGACAGTTCCACTTACAATCGTGAGCCTTGTGTTAAGCTTATTTGTGTGGGTGCGATCTCCATTTATGGAATCAACAAGGTTGTCAACCATGTCAAGCTGTTGTGATGTAAAGATGAAAACTTCAGGGCAAAATCTCAGTGTGCCATATGGCAGCTTTTTCTATGCAGTTTCAGGAATTCCAGATCTGAGACTGCTGGCTGCCTATGGCAGGGTCACCCAGCACCAGAGAGACCGCTGGTAACATAGAGACAAGGAACAACTTGTGCCTTCCTGTTTCTCATCTGTCAGCATGACGACTGAGGCCAGGGGGTTGTTGTGTTTTGGTTTTTTAATCTCATTTCTGTTCCTACTTGTTGCTTTTGTTATTAGAAGTCTTAAGAATTTAGCCCTTAGATGACTCTGTCTTACAGTAAGGAATCAGCGCACCTAAAATTCTACCGACATTTTGGACACTGTATGTTTCATTATTATGAAGAAGGCCTGTTCATCACCAGTGTGCTACTATACGATTAACAGTTACTATAAAACAAAGGAAAGTGGCCAATGTAGATAACAAAATTTTGTTTATAATGGTGGTACAAGCAAAGAAAGAGATACACAGGTTCAGCTGACTGCAGCCTATACTGAGCATATAATAACCATGTGCCTGACCATCCTCTTTTATACCAAATCGTTTTACTGACAACATATCTCAGTAAATATAAAAGTACATTTCCCAAGTTAAATTTAAACATCATTCAGCCTCATGGACACGTAAATACTGAAGTTACCCAATGGGTGGTTTTGATTCTTTCATCAAATTCTACAAATTTAACGCATTTTAAGCTTTCAAAAAAGTCACAGAATAGCACTTAGTGGCACTATGGCTTGGTCTCAGCCACAATGTTGCTGTTGAGAGACTTGTTATTCTGAAAATATAATAAATATTGAATATTTTCCTCAGTTTCCCCAAAACTACATGCAAAATATGGCCTTTATCTTGACCTACAAGCATTTCTATCTTATTTTTTCCAACTGCCCTGTTGAGGGGGAGTGAGAGAGCAACTGGGTGGGCATCTGGCAGGCAGCCATATTCAACCCACCACAACATAACTGTATGGATTTGACTTTCCACATGACTACCCAGGTGCTTTATGTTGTAGTCACATTGACCATCCCTGGATTAAGGTTACAGCTTATCTAAGGAAGAGGGAGGTTGTTGAGGCAGGGAAAAGCTGCTCTAGTAAGGAATGCCTGGGCAACCAGATCTGGGGCAAGCACACCAGGGAAGTGGGCAGAGGGCCTGGAGTACAGCAAAGCCTGGGTAGCTCCACCAGAAGGATAGCATGGACACAGCCCAGCCTGAGCAGTCACAGGAAGGAAGATGGACTTTAAAGGGGCTCAGGGACTCTTGTTCGTAGTTTGGTGCAGCCCCAAAAGACACCGAGCTCTGTCTGAAACTAAGCCTGAAAGGACAGACTTGCCTTCAGCAACACCGAGAGAAAAGGGAGGCAGCTTTGCAAACCCAAACGCATTAGATCTCTGTTTTGTCTGCCCTCATAATCTTGAGTTTCGCAACTGGAAAACATGAATCAGTCTTGCTTGTGTTCTAACATACTAAGACCCACTTTAAAGGGCTTTTTAATCTTTTTTGATCTATTTATTGCAAATTAAAGATTTAGGTGAGGGCATCTGCGTCCCAGGATCACCATCACACAGTTCTTTGATTAGCCCAGATAAATGTACGTAATCTGTTATACACTTGAGTATTTGTTAGGAAAGAGCAGAAAGGGAGTCCGTGAGACTTTTTATTGTACAGAATTTGCATAAATGTTTGATGCAGTCACTCATTATAAAATACGTAATTTCAGTAGAATAATTTGTGTGTAGTCACGAATTGTAAGCAGAAAAATTATACAAGGTTACTTGCATTTCGTTCATCTTCAGGTTTATGGGTTAATCAGCTCATATGGTAGCTGTGACAGGAAGAAATAACAGGGACCTTCAAAATGGAATTCATTAATTATTTTTAAATACACTTTTTTGAGCTTTTTTAGAGGACGAGGGTGAGCAGAAAATCTATAAATATTTTGAGATACCTATTATGATTCTAAAATACAATGTCATTATATAAACAAAGATAAAATTGTCTCTTTTTGTTTGTACCTCTACAAAGCAAACAAATGTTTTGTGCATGATAATATACATTTATGTACCTCTGAGACCCTCCAACTCAATATTAACCAGGGATATAAAAAAACTACAGCTCATAATAGGCAGCAGCTGCAGGGATATGTTCATTAGTTAAACACTGACAGCTTTGCCATTTTCCTTTTCAGGTCTGAACTGTGAGTTTAGGCCTTGTGAGGCCAGCAATCCCTGTGAGAATGGAGCTGTGTGCATAGAAGAAATGAATTTGGATGTTTTTCCCCTTGGATTCCAGTGTCAGTGTGTGAAGGGCTTTGCAGGTCCACGTTGTGAGATCAATGTCAATGAGTGCAGTTCAAACCCTTGCCTCCACGGATACTGCTATGACAGTGAGTTCATTCTGGTTACTCGCTTTATTGTAGAGTATACTTTCTGTTGAAATGTCTGTAGCTACTGAGCTGCTCTGGGGAGAAGAGTGGATAATTTACTGAAATTTAGCTTGTCTGTAGCTCCATAGCCAGTATCAGGAGGGTTATTTTTGCCAAAATGCCTCAACTCCTGGCACTGGGGTTTGAGTGTTCAGGGGGTCAGAACTGCAGATAATGAGAAATTTTAATGAGATCTGTGCTGTCGCCTTTAGTACCTAAATTAGCCAAACATATCTTACATTCTGCATACGATGAGAGAATATTCAGGTGCTGAAAAGGAGCTGGTGCAGCAGTTAGGCAGTATGTGTTATAATTCTAATGAGTCCAAAAACTGTGTTAAATATCTAAGTGATACAAACTGGAGTGTCTGTTTACTAAGTGCCTTCTATCACATAACTTTGTAACTTACTCTTTCACGTACAGTTAGATTTAGAAGCACCTTGATGAATTACTTACTCTACTATATTCCATGCCCACTGGCAAGCTGAGTTTAGTAGCACTGATTACATATGGTGTTCTTACTGGAAAGTTTTAGGGGTCTATTACCACCCATCAGACACTTTTTATGCTTGCAAAAAAAAAAAAAAAAAAAAAAAAAAAAAAAAAAAAAAAAATTTTTCAAATACCATGCTGGCTGAAAAGCAGAATGACATCTGGAGGTCATGTAGTCAAACCTGCATGAAGCTGGACGACTAACAGTGTTAGAACAGATCAGTCAGGGATTTTTCTAGCTGACTTTTGAAAGCCGCTAAGGATGGACAGAAATTCCACAAACTACTTGGAACAGCCTAGTCCACTGATGCACTATTGTGCTGGTTCCTCCAAGCACAATCCCTTCTGAATCTCTTAAACCGTAACTTTTGTCCATTGCCCCTTACTGTATCATCTAACACTACTAAAAGGAATTCGGTTCTGTTATTTGTGAAGCTGCCCTTGCGGTTATTGTTATACAGCCCTCTAACTACTAACCCTTCCCTGAAGGGACTAATACAAACCAAGCCTGGCTGATGCAAGCTTTCCTCATAGGTCCCACGGTTTAAGCACTGAGCAAACACGTTGTCTTCTGCTACATCTCTCTCCTGTTTTCCCCACATCCTTTTCAAAATGAGAATAATGACTTGAGAATTTCTCTGAAATTCACAATTTTTACACAAACTTGCAGTTCTAATAAATGTATTGGTTTCAGATGAGATCTTAAAGAACGGACCCCAAATTATAAAATATGTCACTGCTTAAAACCCTCTTAGTTAAAAAAAAACCCAACGCCGCAAAAAAAAAAAAACCAACGAAAAAAAACCCTACCCACAACTGTTTCAATAAGCTTTAAGAATTCTGTTTTTACATAATGGGAATAAGGTGTGTGGCTTTACATTTTATCTAGCAAGGACTATTTCCTAACATTTTTACAAATGTTTTCTATGTACTCGACATTGGTTCAGAGATATTTTTGAACTGGAATTTAGATAGTTGCATTGAAGTTCTTCATGTTCTCAAAGTGCCAGATCTTTGGGGGACACCTTGTCTTTGTGATGCCTCTGACTTGAGTTGTATCATATGGACATCTCAGTTCCTATACACTATGTCCACTGGCTGGAAGAAGCTGGAATCCTGAGGAAGCTAGGAAGCTCTTAGCAGATGAACGATGCTCCTGCTGTGAAGGACTTAAAGCATTTAATGAATACAATAACAGCTAAGTGTACAGAACAATGGCAGAATAGATTCCCTGGTAAATCTCAGCAATAATGAAGAGTCCAGGGACCTCTTTGATGTTAAAATAAATGCATGCCTGCAAGAAGTGCCTGCAGGATCTGTTACCCAGATCTTTATATGGACATAGCACTGTAAAGATTCCTCTCCATTTGGATCATTAATGATGCAAAAGGGAGAGGATTTTTATTGTTAGATTGTCAAGAATAAAATGTAGCACAAAAATACATCATAGGTTGAGCTGCCAAATTCAAATTAAGCAAGTTTGCCTTTAATGTAGTGGCGTAATATGGGGCATTCCTTACAAAAAAACCCACAACAAAACAAAAAATGTTTAATTGCCCCATCTCATTTAGCCACAATATGAAATACAGAATCATATGTACTTGTGTACAGTTTTGTGATAAAAAAATTATTCATTAGTTTGTACGATGCCGTTACTTTTTCAGAATCAAGTAATGGGTCATTGTCTTATAATTATTATGTCAAAATATTTGAATTTTTTAAGTAAAATGCAGTCAATGAATCTGCTTTCATATTAAAAAGGTGTTTTGAGATATTGCAGTACCTTTTTTTCAATTTTTTAACAACTCCGCACCTCTTAGGTAAAGCCAGTCCAAATATCTTCCAGATGGTAGTCATAACTATAACTTAATTCTACTACTAGTTCTCATTCAAAAGGATACTTGGTACTAAAATACTATGTCTGTTACAGTTGTTGATGGATTCTATTGTTTGTGCAATCCTGGATATGCGGGACTGATATGTGACCAGGACATTGATGACTGCGTAATCAATGCTTGTGAACACAATTCTACGTGTGTTGATCTACATCTGGTTAGTAAAGAAAATTATTTAATTAAAATTATTGTTAAATTTTCTTCCTGAAATCTGAAGCAATGTTACTGTGAGTTCTAAACCTCCACTGAATCCTGTTGGGAGTTCTATAATCATGCTTTCAATACACTGTTTTTTTGTTTATTTGTAATGATATAGGTAGTGGGGAAGAAAAATGGTTTTATCATTTAAAAGCAGTTATTGAATCAACATGGTTATTTGGGGAATTCAAAATGAGCAGAATATTTTCAACTAGTTGTGTTTATGGCCTCATTGTAAGTGACAGGAATGCTCAGTTACATCAATGACACTGGCTTCAAAGTGGCTTAAAAAGTATTTTACCCCCCAAAATGGCTTTACCTTAAGTATTTCAGTATTTATTTTCAAAATTCTTCAGCTATATTAGTTCCTGAAACATCAGAAGTGTTAAAAATAACTTCTGTCTTCTCAGAAATAAAAACATTCTGTCAATTGAGTCCTTCATAGGAGGAAAGGAAAAGGCCGACACTTTGTGTTAACTTCGGCACCAGAGGTGGCCAATGTCCTGTGTCGCCCCCTCCAGGAATCTGTCCAAAACAACTAGTTTGTTTTCAATGCACACAATAGGGACACTAAGACTATACAGTATAGATACTGCACTTAAGAAACTTTCAGACTGACAGAGAAATAGGGGGTGCTTAAAAAATAATGGAAGAAAGGTCATCTTGTTTTCCTTCTTTTAGTTTCTCCCAGCATGTTTCTGAGAATATAAAACTAATAAAATGTTAAAGCCAGGAATTCAGATTAATATGAAGATGCCTAAATATAGCTGTCTATGTATGGTCTGAGGTAAGCATCTAAGCTCCCACTAAAGACTCTAGAATCCTAGAGTCAGAGAATCCTGTTTCAGAGAAAGTTTGACATTAAAAAAATCTGACCTCTGTGGATTCAGTTACTATCTACAGAAAATAAATACTGTAGAAACTTAATGTCAGGGTGTCATTTTAGATCTCAGATTTAATCTTATTCAGACCTCAATTACTTTCTCAAAATAGTTTGCCTATGTTGTCAACATTACAGTAAGCATTCATACTAAAGTGTTGATTTTGATATTAGTTAATGCACAGATTAAAAATATATTCAGTATGTTTTTCATTGGAAAACTGTTCTTTGACAATTTTGGAGTAATATAATTTTGTGCTCAAAAAAAAAGAAACTAATTACAGAATGGGCTCTGCGATATTGAAAAGTTAATATCAGCATATTTTTAAGAGAAGAAACAGGGAATTGCTAGTAGTTTTATTTTTCTGTAGCAATAATAATGTATTGTTAGTCACTATTTATATTTTCTCTATTATTTTCTATAGTAGATTTATGTAAAATAAATTTCTAATATAAGTTTCTGAAATAACTTTCTTGTGGATCATTTTGTAAGTTGAATGCAGAAAGGCACATAAAACTCTCTCACTAAGTGATTGCATTATTCAGTTTATATGTGACTCTATTATTCCACATACAATGTCGTTATTGTATTTGGTATCAAAGAGTACTGAATTTCTTCCACATCAAATGATGCCATTTTATACACCCAGATTCCTCAGTGATGGATGCAAAGAGGATTAATGAATTAACATATATATTCATAAAAATGTAAAAAGACCCATTCACTCTTTTTCTTCAGCCAGAGAAGCTGTAAAAGAACAGATATTGAGATAACAATCCCCTAGAGAATGCATTTTTAAGATTTAAAGGGTCTCCTCCTCCTCTAAAAGGTAATAAAATGGCAGATGGGGAACAACTGAGGCATAATCAAGGAAGACTTAAAAACAGATGTAGATCTCAGGAGTTTCATAATTTCTCCATGAAATACAATTTTCTTCCAAAGATATATTACAGTAGCCTTATTATACAAGTCAGGAACCAAAGATCTTAATGTGAGAAGGAGTTCCAATATATACACTAATTGCAACACATACCTCACAGCCTTTACCTTGGCTCTCCAGGCAGAGGATGGAATTAAGCAATTGGACCGTGGGATGAGATCAGGATAGGTGAAGTACACAGCTGAATGACAGAACTACATCAGCTTAAAGAAGCTTTGATTTTCTGCTGCACCTGAGAATTCCAGACACCCAAGAACTACTATATACCAGATGTGCTGGTTTTACCAGCTCATTTGTAAAATCTGTCTGTAGAATATTTATGTGAGTTATTTATATTGGTCAGTCCCAACAAGGATGTCGTCTCCTTCATTCTGATACAACCAAAGATTCCAAATGACTCTAACATATACTACTACACCTCAAGTCTTTCTTTCTGGCTGGCATATTCAGAATTTTAAGTTTTCTCTATGATAAAGATTCTCAATACCATAAAATTTCCGGTGTTAATGTGAGACACATAGTGAGCACCAGCAAGAAGGTACTCAAAGAAAAGAAACAAACACAAAGTGTTTTCTTAACTAACTATAGAGAGAAGTGGGAACACAGAAATTGTATTCTCAAGATTCTAGGTGTGGAATGCCCCAAGATTGTATTTCAAATGAAAGGACAAACAGTTATAACTGAGGACTCAAAAATCACTATGTCTGAGTTGCTCAGATAAAATCTGGGAGATCTGCTGTTTATTCAGTTTCCAAATTTGTTCATACAGTGAGGAAGCTGGACATTACATTAGCTGTGTGCAGTGTTAAGAAAATAGTGTGTTATATTGTGTCAAACAGACATACAGATTTTACAGAGGACTTTTTAAAAATACAAGATTTATCTTACCAACAGACCAACTTCCATCTATCTTAAACAATATGTGACAAATTATAAAGTGCTTTTCTATAGAAGTGTCATGGAAGAAGAACTGATTTTACCTGTTGCAACTAATCTCAGACATGAGTAAGAGGAGCCAATTAGAGTAGACCCTTCATTAGGTTGCCCAGGTCAGAAAAAATTAAAACCTGGTAATACTTCTAGTACTATTAGAACAAAGGCTTATCCTATATATTCTCAATCATTGGTCAGCTGAACCTGAATTAGAATTGTCATCGTATTTTGTAACCTGACTATAAAAAAATGTAAGTTAATTAAGATAATGAAAAAGGAGATTGATGCTGGGAAGGTTGGTCAGACACTAGTCGCCCTTCATCAATACATTTTTTTTTAAATTATGAAACATTCCTGATTAAAATTTGTCTAATTAAGGGATTTTATTTTTACTGTAGTAAGAAACATTTGGCCAGTCCTATGTTACACAGGGTGAAATATCAGATTTACACGCATGTGTAAATAATTCAATTGTTCAGTCAAACTGATAGATCAAAATAATATAATGAGAGAAGTATGAGAATGGTTGAAAGGCTGTAGAGTTGTCACTGCAAAAGAAATGGGTGCAGTCCTCAGTAACTGAGGAGAATAAAAGAGGTGGAGCTTTCTGCATTCACTATATAAGTAATGAATAAAACTAGAATAAAAGTGAAAGATATAAGCAGTAAAATATTTTACCAAAAAATCAAGTAAACAGTAAGTGAAATAAATAATTGGAATATTAGCATCTGACTGTGTTTAGGATAAGGCAGAGTTTACCCAGAGTAATTTTCACATTATTCTAAAAAAGGTTAAAATAATTAATTCAAAGTATTATATAAAGTTGGGACACTGGCCCCAATCATTATTATAAGATCAGGTGGAGTATGTACTCTATATAACATAAAACATTATTTTGGGGTATTTGCATTAAAAAAAAATAATAGTAGTTTTATAGCACCTCTGACTTAGTGTTTGCTTGTACTGTTCTGTATGTCAAAATATAATGCAGATCCTGTTACTTTAGTGCATATGGATATCCATGCAGGAAATTGTAATAGATGTTTCTTCAGAACTTTGTTTCTGGAAGGTATTAGTGCTGTGTACTCACCACATAGTAAATTAAAACATATTAACTGTAGGTAAATTTATAGGTGTTATAGTGCTTTTATTGCAATTCCATATCCTCCTTCTGGTTAACTGTTTGTCACTACTCGATTTAAACCACAATTACTTTCCTTTCAGTAAAATGTAATGTTATGTAATGAGCTCTCCAATAAGAGAAGATCCTGTCAATTTGAAACTAAAGAAGCAATGTTTACTTGCTTTGTTTCTGGTTTTAAAGTGGCATAAAAAAAAGGACTCATAACTCGGTGAAATTCAATAATTCAGGTCTTTTAGGAACTTAAATTATTGGTTGTACAGAAGGTTTATGTGAAGGATGGAAAGACAGTACTATTAAATTTTTTTCTTTTACAGAAGAAGTATTCGAAGTTGACAGGAGGTCTGTTCCACAGATCTTATTTCAAGAGCATAACGCAGAGTAGGATAGCTCATTATATAAATTGTGAAAGGAGAATTAATTGAAATGAACTCTGTCATTGAGAACTAAGGTAGAATGTAGTAATTAACTGTAAACTGTTCATTTTACCCAAAAAGAAATTAGTTAGGACTTAGGACTAACATAAGATAATTTCCTAAATTTGTCATCCACCCTTAATTTCTATTTGTAACACAATCTTCTATACATTCTGTTTTAAATAGGACTAGTCAAAGATGCTGAAGGTATAATGAAGCAACTCAAGGAGGCTCTTCCTCCTAGCTGATACTAAAATGAGAATAAAGACTAGATAGGCCTGCATCAATGAAAAATTTCCACATTTCTGTGGGAGTGGAAATTCTCTAAGGTCTCAACAAAGCAAACAAGCTCTGACACTGAAATTGGTCTGAAACAATACCTCGGTTTATCTAAAGGTCAGACCACGTACCATGAATGGCATGCAGTATATAACAAGTAACAAGCTCTTAACAGTTCCCAGGTCACATAAATTCAAGTTGAGCTGTTCGTGACTTGAACTTATGCACTGACTTCACTGAGGGAATCCATGTGTTGAAATTGTGAATGTGCTATTTGACAAATCAGTAGTAGATTACCAATTACACATCCCACAAAACAGCTATGCAGCAGCTGGAGATCACTTAAGAAACTAGCAACCGCAGCAGTACTTCTGCAAAGTGCTACTGCTAATACCGCTCACTGTGCTGCCCTGAAGATTTAACTTGCCATCCTTGATATAGTTCATCTTCCACCTTCATTTAGTGAAAAAAATGAACAGTGTCTTTATAGTACTCCAATAAAAGTTTTTTGAAGAAGGTACAGTGAAACAACCCCCTCCTCTGCCTTATACTACAAAGCTAGTGGATATGGCAGTACACACACTGAAAACAATCATTATGGGTTGTACTCCTTTATGCTCTAATAAGTCCAGTTGAGTTAGAGACACTGGAATGCACAAAATTAGCTATTGATTTACTGACTTAAGATAATGTCCTTAATATTGATCCATGGAATTATACATTGCTTGGATAAAGTGATTATGATGTCTTATGCCTTACTCATCTAGTTGAAAGCTGAAGTCAGCACACAAGCATCAACTTTCCATTTATTTGTTTTATTTATTACATTACATTTAAATGTTTAATTTGATTTTTTGAAAGAAATTGCAGACATAGATGAAAATTCTTAGCTTTAACCAACAATGTCAGTAAATAGCATAGGAGTGAAAGCCTTCTATTGTCTTTTTCATAAACTGAATTTGAAATACTCTACAGAACTGAACAAAACTGTTACAAAGTGGAGGAAAGGGAGATTAAGAGGAAGTAAAAAATGGACTTTCCAATGAGATTTGTAAACAGATGGCAAATTGATGTGATAAAGATACAGGAAGGTGGTCCCAGATGGTGTACTGTAAGTTCTGGCAGCAGTGAGGAGGCTGGACAGAGAAAATCAGCAACAGCAGGGAAAGAAGTGAAGAACTTCACAGGGTAAGGAACAGGCTGGAGAACTGTGGCCTGTTTCTGGAAAGCATAGCCCTAAACTTGATTTTTGCATGATATAGAGACTAGCATTTTGTTTGAGGGGGTGGATATAAAGTGTTTGTACCTTCAAAACCATTAAAAGCCTGGAAGTGGTGTTGTAGAAACTTGGGACTACACAGACTTAATTGACTCACAAGGAAGAGAATTTGACACAAGAGGATTTAACTGCAGAGAATTGGATACAGTAAATTGTCTTTATTTAGAAGTTTTACAGAGAAGAAGGTCACAGAAGGATATGGGTCTGCAAGTTAATTACTGTGAAATAAGTTAAACTGTGAAATTCATAGGTCATCAATCAGACTTCGAAAACTCCCCACATACATGTCTTTACCACACAGCAAACAAGAATTGAGATTAAATTTATTTTTCAGTAAAAGGATGATGAACTAATCCATTTACTGTGGGATAAGTCTGAGCATCAGGACAGTTACTGAAAAGGAGCTCTCAGACAGTAATTTCACACCCCCATTTTCATTGCAATAAGTCATTGTCTCTAAAGTCAAGCCAGATGCTGCTGGGTAAGAATTTTCAAGCCTCATCTACACTGTGCTCCGAGAACAGCATTGCTCATTTTCTCATGATATATTTTTGTCACATTTGTCATCAAAGAAGCTAAGTATCGTGCAAATATTTATTTTTAATTTAAAAAACAAATCCTGTTGGGTGAAATTGCAGGTGTTAAATGTTCAGCCACTCTGAAAATCACACCTTATGCTGAAAATTGAGAAACAAAGAAATGGACAAATTGCTTTCTAAAAGTATGATTTTATTTAATTTCCCTAGGGGAATATTCAACCAAAACCATGAAACTAACCTCTTTTCTGATTTTCTTCTTTATTATAAGTACAAGTGAAAAGAAACAAGCATATTTCTCTTTACTGTACCTGTAAAGCAGACCACTTTCCTCATACAACAGGTATTTCATGGTATTTAGGTGGAGAGAAGCTAAATCTAATGTTTCATTAAAAACCTTAATTCTGGTATTTCCTAAGTTTTGAGTGTCTGAGTTTGTAAATCCTGCACTATATTTTTATATGTGGCATATATTTTAACATAAAATAAATGTGATGGATCCAAATCATGTTAAGGAAATAATTTTCTATCATTCACATAGTAGAATTTTTTATCTCTTAAATGTGAGCAGATGCTACATATATTGCAGTAGTTTCTGAAAAGCACTTAGTTCTCATCTTGTTCTGCTCCCACTGTAGCTGACAGAGATCTTATTGACTTCAAAGCTCCATCAGCCAAGTATATTCTAATTTCAGGGTCAGACTTTTGCATAGTGGCAGACACGATGCATATTACCCCTTGCCAAGCAAATTTGTACCTTCTTTATGCAAAGGAGGAAAAAAAAAAGTCTGGAATATTATCCATAGATTATTTTCTTCATAAGTGCAATATTAAAGGACTAAAAAATCTAGGATCTAAAATACCTCTGACTCCAGGTTTGCTTACCTCTTTATCTGATTCCCACAAAATATTCCTATTGGTGAAAATGGACTCCATTTCTTTTTTCATTAAAGAAGAGGTCTTACCCAAGGATAGCAAGTTTCCACTTTAAGCAAATTTACCTATGCTATCAACTCTTTTCCAAGAACTTCATAAAGGGGAAAGCATCTGACACTTAACATTAGAAACACTGCTGGGTGCTGTTATAATAAACTGATAATCAAACATCAAATAGAACCAAGTCTTCTGATAATCCTTCTCCGACAATATGATTTATTGATCCTACACTACCAGGTGTGCCAATTACTGTACTGTGGTCAGCAGGGAGTTTGCTATTTTGGCACCTTGAAAGCAGCTTACTATTCTCTTTCTGAAGCTGAAGAACCCTATTAGCTTTATGAGTACCTTGGTGCCCTTAGGCTACTTGTCTGATGATCTTTTGATCGTCTCCTTTGGTTGACTTTTTCAGAAATCATATGCGGCTTTGGATGTAGTGTTGTCCATTTTCAGTCCAAGATTGGTTCAAGAAAGAAACATTTATAGTGAAAATTTTATATTCTAAAGCAAAGAACTGAGATGGTAATAGTAGGGAAAATATCAAAATGACTGTACAGTGAGATATTTTCTAGTTCCAGAGGATTAGCAAGGCAAATGCAGGTCTGTTTACAGAGTGAATTGAGACACGTGCTAGTGTTTCAATACTAGAAGAGAATAAAAATTGAAACAAAATGTTCTTCACAGATGTCCTTTAAGTTGCATAAAAGTATTTACTTTGGAGTTTATATATGAGGGAAAATACGTATATAAGCATAGGGCTAGACTGTCATATTTACAAGTGCCTGTTTCTGGGAATGTTCCCCTTGACTTCAGCAGGTTTCCATAGGAAACAAGAACCAGTATTATTTCTCAGATCCTGAGAACATCCAAGCCTTTGTGTTGCTGCACTGGACACATACTATAAAGACAAATGCCCTCTGAAGCTACAGTCAAAGATCCTTTATGCTGCATTCATTTCACTTCACACAGCCTTTCAAGCCTTACGATATTTCTGCTCTGAATTCTACATGAGTGAAACAAAACCATTGTGTATATATAATGGAAGGGGTTTTCTCTTTGGCTTAAAGAATATGTAATGGTTTTGTACCTGACTGAAACTGCATTTCTAGAGAAAGTTTGCACGTTACTTCCACTCCATCAGTTGTAGATTAGACTATGGTGTCTCGTCCATAACCAAGTATGTTCTGAAGGAATAAAGAACAGCCTCTTCTTCCTGTTTATATAAAAAAATGTAATATTTCACATGAAATATGTAGAACTGATAACTTTGTTTATCTACTTATTATTGTCATCCACAAACTAGCAGGTCATTTGCTAATTTTAATAGGTCTCTCTAGCTGCTAACCTCCATATAGAACGACCTTCAGACTTGTGAAAACTACTGGGCACTTGGCATGGAAAATAGCTCAGAGAAAGGATCGTTACCACATTTTTTTTAGTTACTTTCAAGTTCTGTGGTCTGCCCTCCTTTAGATTTTAAAACTCTGTTCCAGGGACTCTGACTGAAAAACTGTGAGTGAAAAGCCAAGCTTTTGGCACCCTTTCACTTTGACTAAGTGCTTGCAAAGTCATACAAGAATAGGCACTAACAGATAGTGCTGTACGTGAGACTTTGGCATTAGGTTTTTTTACAGCGGGGTACATACCTAGAGTAGCATGTGTATGGAAAGCACATCTGGAAGAACTATGCTTACTGGAGGATGCTACCATACATTTTCTTCACAAATGGTATTCTCTACATTGTTTAAAAGCTCTGAAAAAACCCAAACCCAAGTCCTAAGGAGTCTCAGTAGAAGACCTTTCTCAATTCCATTACACTGTTCTAATCTCACTATTGAGGGCAGATTTTCCTAGCAAGAAAAAACATACCTTCTTAATATAAATGTGGAGCTTAAATATCTTGAAACATTATTTATCAACAATAAGTAATAAACATTGACTTATAGCTGTTATTGTGTTGGTGATCCACCTAACTTTGTCAAGTCCTTACTAAGCTGTTGTCATATGCAGATTTCGCTGTATCACTGTTTATTAACATTTCTAAACCATCATATTGAATGCCTTTTCTCCATGCTGAAAACCTTCTCTCTGAATACCCAATTCTATATCCTATATGCCATGCACCCAGTCACAGTCTATGAACTTTGTTGTTTCAACTGGTTCTGACTTTCCCCTTGATCAAGATACTGTTTTATTACACAATAATATACCTATGTAAAAAGGGTATTGCCAGTCCATGTGAAGCAGATGTTTTTACAAGATTAAATAAGATCTTTTCCTAAATGAAATGAAATGAAATGAAATAAAATAGAATAATCAAAAAGCCTATACATATAACCGGATTCAACAATGGAGAATGCAGTAACCTATTCATTAAGAAATATACTTTGCAAAATCCAGTTATCTAGAATTTTCACAATCTGACTTTGCAGACATAAATTAATACATGGTATAATTTAAGGGTTTTATGAGAGGTTAGTCTCACATGTAGTCAGCTAAATTATTTTAATCTTACAAAGTCTATACTGTGATAAGTTTCTTGCTCACAGTTCTGAATTTCATTCCTAAGTGATAGATTCATCCTTAGCTAATTTGAGACCAACTCAATTTTCTTGCACCAAGTTGCTCTGTGGACAAATGTTTGCCATATCCACTTTTTTTTTTTTTTTAATTCTTCTTCATTCTGTGCCACAGTCCTACTAAAGGAATTTTTGTTTAAAACAAAAAATTTCTATTTGTTTCCAGCTTGTAAATTATAAGTAAAAATGAACAAGAAATCCTTTAAAGCCCAAATCCTTTAAAGTGTCTTGTAGGATATGTTTACATTAGCATTTTAGTTTGTATTACAAGAACACTTCTGAAGGAAGTCTCCCATCTGTGTTCACTTACCACATATAGTGTGCATTGTGGAGAAAACTTGGATGATGCAAACAGGATTTCCCTTAGATGAAACTAAATCAGATAATGGTCTCCACAAATGCATATAATGAGCTCCAAACAGTGATTTTTCAGGTCATGGCTTTAGATAAAAACTATTTGAAATGAAAACCCTCAGAACCCAGGTAAGGTGAATGTTAGGTGCTCAGTGTCAACAGTATTCAGATTTGTTGCTACGGCTCATTGATTGTGTAGATGTAGTCAGGCATTTGAAACTTAGTGAAAATATAATACAATTCAGGCAGCCTTGTTTCATTATATTACATATTATTTGCTTTTTAATGTAAACAGTTTACATAAATTTTCATGCCATGGAGGTTTTAGGGTATACATCTAGTGATATATATATGCCAATACATTTATTTTGCTACCAGTATTGCTACAAAGTAAATAATGTCATCCAGTCTAGCAATGTTTTACTCCATATGTGCATAGCATGTAATTTCAAATGTTTAAAATGATGGTTAAATTTAAGCCATGCAATTGCTGAAAAACTGTGTGAATCTGAAATTCACCTCTTGAAGTCCATTTCTGCTAAAAGCTTTTTCTGAAAAGAGCAGCAATGATTACTTGCATAGTCATACAGAAAGTTACTTCTATCTTACATCTCTGAACTTATTTCACTCATCTAGACTGAGCAAAAAGATTACATTCACTCTCAAGACTAATACTCGAACACATTTCCTTTGATTCCCTAAATAATATTTTTCTAATGTATTGATCTGTGATGATTCTATATTCTATAGCAAGATTGGTGATAAATGCACATCAACAAGAGATTAAATTCTACGTAAACAAGAGCAAATAAGGAAAAAGTTAGATGAAAGCTTTTAGATATTATTTCTGCTACACTGCAGTGTGATATAAGCTAAAATATCAATATGTAATATAGAAAAAAATTGAATTCCTTTTAGAATTCACTGATAGGAGCAACAACAAAGTCCTGCAAGACAAATTTTATATTTTGGCACATATACTTCCAAAAAAGTAAAGAAGATATCCCTTTAAATATTTTTAAATTAGCCTATATCTTGCAGTAATTCTGATATATTTATTCATAACAATTTGTTCTTCAGCCTATTTCTCTTATGACAATGGAAAAGAGGGAGCTGAAGAAGACCCCTGACAATATAGCAGGTTCTATATATACATTTGGCACTGAGTTAATTGTCATAAGAGTCAGTTGTTCTTATTTCTGGATCTTATCTATCCTCTTTCAGAGAGAACTTTTAAAACCAAACTATATTAAAGATATACTGGTTATACATACGCTGTTATATTCGCTTAACATGAAAACCTGGAATATGCTGAGATATTGCCCAGAAAAAGTAATTTTCAAGATTAATGTCTAATATCTTATTCCTTTACAAAAAAACCCTGACTCTAATAGCACTAGGAAAACATTACGTTCATTCTGCTGAGAATGGAGGCCCCCAACTGCCCTGTTACCTCATCTCTAAGGAGGTTTGCTTGGATCTGGGACATTGTGAAGAGGCTGTCAAGGCTTGTGCAGCCCTGAGACTATCATGTTGCATGTAGATAGCGGTGATATGGCCAGTGCAGACCTGGAATATACCACAGATGAGTGTGTGTCTCCAGGAGCATTATAAAGGGCATGGTGGCCCTGACGGTTTTCTTCCTGATCCTGTCAGTGAGAGAAAGTGCTTGGGAAGGTGTGGATAAATCCTGTTGGACTACAAATGTTACATACCTGGTGTTCATAACAGGATTTCATCTTTTAGGACCATGGGGCCCTCCCTCAGGATTGAGGCTAGGAAGAGATGGGATACAATTGACTACGTGGGGCAAAATTTCTTTGATAACATCCTGGTCAACCAAAAACTAGACGAGAAGTGATGGACCCAGTTGTCAACCAAAGGGTGCGGTAATATAGACGAAAGAGACCTTCTGATCACCAGAGTAAGGCTGCAGGGGTCCCACCTCAGTCTATGCAGAAAATTAAGGAAGTACCAGGACAGCATTATGGAGGAAACTATCACAATTTTTCTGAGAAATGAATGAGCACACAGGGGTGACCTTCTGAATTACCTGCACATTAAGATAAGCAGTATATCAGCAAGTAAAGAAGACAGAACCAGGCTCTTGTCAGTACACAGTGGTACCCAGTCAAAGAGGCAAAGAACACAAATTGAAAAATGTAAATGTAAATAAAACCCAAAAAACCCTAAAAACCCCAAATAATAAATTCCTAAAATGTCATTGCAGAAATATTATACATTAAGAATTGCTCGAAAGGTGGTTCACACCTGCAGAAATCACTTAGGTGGAGAAAATTATATTGAAAGAAAGTGACACTAAATATCCCCATACAAAAATACAGCAGTAATTTATTTAACTAACACTTCACTTCAGTGTAAATGAGTATACAGGGGTAGGAAGTTCAGGTTCCTCTGTTCCAGTCTTAGAGTAAAAACCGTTTAAGATAGACTTGTGCCAGAATAGTATCAGACTTTTACTTACTAATGATAGATTACAGATTACTTTAGATCACATTTCTATGCTTTTCATACTTACACAAAAAAATATTCTGTAAATGGACTTCCTTATATGTAGTTACATAGGTACTTTACTGAAAGTTTGTAGTGGACATTATGGGATTGACTCATATAAGGAGGGGACTTTTCAATTAAATACAATAAGTGTTTATCAAAGTACAGACTTCAGAAGAGGAGTCTAAGAAAGAAAATTCTGTCTTTTTCATTCACGTTTCATAGTGCACCTGAATTAAGGGTATTGCTACAATAGCAAATAACACAAAACACCAGAAGCAGAATGAAACAACTGAAGCTGTGGTCTGGCATAAAACAATATACATATTTTGCAGCAGGGGCTTGCTATTTTGGACTACTTATAGCATAGTGAGCATAGTCCTGCAGACTAAATACTCATTACTGGTCGGACACATCTGAAGCACATCTTCTGGTTCAGTTTCTTTCAAAAGTAATCAGGTTCGTGTGCACTGAGACCACTGTGTGATGTGAGGCAAAGCATAGTTAACTGAGGAAAATTGAGAAATTAATGTCCTGATCTGAACTAAACCGCTAATGAGCCTGAACCTTAAGGACCTTAAGAAACATAGGAACACACAGTTGTTTTTATGTTACTTAGGACAATAGATTCATAAAAGACAAGTCTTCTGAAACAGCAGTTTGTGTGCTCAGTATGGACAACAGCTTGGAAATCTCTGGCTTTAAGTCTGTCCCTCATTAGTCAGCTGAGATACTCAAATTATGTGTAAATGTAATGATTGTCTGTAAATGTTCTCCATATGTTTGTCTGGTTTTGTGCCCACTAGAAAATCAGTGGCCCATTTAATGGCCAATGGCCAGCGGCCATTGGCTGGACAAAATGTGCCAAGTGATTGAAACAGTTTAACTCTTACTGTTAACTGTCCCTGACGTTGCATCTCATACCAGTTCACATGTGGCAAACACAAATGAAAGTCAGCATTCACGCTTAAAAAAAAATTCTGCTTATTGTCCCAAGCCCTAAAAGACATCAGAGCAAGGAGAGTAAGTTTAGACAGTTCTTACTGACAATCTGCCTACTGGCAGAGGTATCCTATGGAACTAATTGAACCATGAAGGAAGCAGCTAGTTGTTTGCACTGCATGGGCAGATACCAAAGGAAGTCCATGTTCTTTTAAAGGTGAATGGCTAGATGCTTTAGGTAGCTTTACTGTGTGACAAGCTTGACATATCTCAGTGTCACATCTGTCTCAATGTAGTTCAGTCAGTGATATGAAATAGAGGCTTAGTAAGGAGGTATTTCCAGTTCCTTGCTTCTGAGTACTAAAGACAAAGGTACTTTTGTTTCTTTATGTCTGTTTTGCGATGCATTGGGTGTTGAGTGGTGTTCAAGAACCTTATTATTCCAATTGCACTCAAATGCAATCACTGAGATATAGAAATAATAAAAAAATAAATAAAAAAGGCTGTTCATGGAGGATTGCATGTTTTCAGGTGGTCTGGTTTCTCATAGTTTATGAGTACATGTACTACTACACCTTAATTCCAGCACAACTGTATGAGACATTCCTAAAATTAGTAACTCTGATACCTACTGATCCTGTATACTTTCCTTTTCTCATGGTCTTGCTGTCATGTCTGAAGTGGCCTTTGAAAGAAGTATCTGCAATTTACAGTCTTTGTAGGATGATTTTAGGATCTACAAAACTGCTAACAATTTCTCATGTAAGATTCATGTTGGAAGATGATCTCTGATTTTCATGTTTGAAGACGTTAATTGAATATATGCAGTACTTTTAAAAATCAGCTGTGAAATGTTAAAATTAATATTAAAATTAACTTATTCCTAAAGTACATATATAGTGTAAGAAATTGATAGTTTCAGATACTTAGTTTGAGGGTTTTTTTTGTCTTTTGTTAGGAGAAACAACTGTGTATTTTGTATAGCACAGCGAACACAATACACTTTTTGGTTTACTGTTTCCACTTGCTGGTTAGCTATCCATCTGGGATGATTGTCACCGAATGAGTACTAAAGAAGTCCAAGCCTGAAAAGCATCTGCAGGGAAAAGTCCTGGAGCTATGGAGAACAATAATGTACATACTGCCTGTGTGTGCACAGGGGAAAGACAGAAAAAGCACATCAAAGAATCTAGCATTTTCATTTTCCCAAAACTAAAGTAATTTTATTACCTAGGCAATATTCCCAATCTTCTCTGGCTGTGGACATATGCTTTTTAGTCATGTTTTAATAGTTGTTTCATGCTTGAGGAATGAATAGTAATTGAGATGCTGTTTTGCACATGCTTTAAATATGTCAATTTCATTAGCAAGAGTAATTATGAAGAGTGGGCTAAATACACTTTCTCACAGTATACATGACTGTAGAAACTCAGTTCCTTGTTTTCCTTATCCTTCATTATGTACACCTGTAGCTTCCAAGTTTCCTGCTTTATATTACTTGTGTTATGTTTGGTCATATTGCCAAATGATTCACAATTCCTACCTTCCAGACTGTCAGATTTTCTCCATTAAATCTTTGTGCATTAAAAAATCCATTAAAAATAAAAATATTTTATTATTCTATTAGTATCTGTATGAATTTTATTAAGCTAAATAATTCTTGTGAGTTTGCTCTGTGGAAGACTGTACTGGCAGATAAGCAGAACACAAATCAAACATTGTCAACTTTATTTAGCAAGGGTATATCAGAGTATCTTTGTTATATTTTTCTGTCTTTAAATCATAGATGAGAGAAAAACGCACTGAAGACTTAATTTCTATGTTCTATAATTCACCAGAAATACAAAAGTCACAGCAATACTTAATATGGTTATAACTGAGAAATTGTATATTGGGAATTCCCACGGATCACAGTTACTTCTGAACTGTGTTTTCATGGGCTCTGAAAGTGTACTAGTTGTCCCAGGCAGGAATCATCCTAGGGACCAGATCATTCAAATAATTTAGTAGTGGAAATTATCAAGATTCAGTGCTGGGACACTGTCTGTATCGTGGCACCGTTTAACCCACCAGCATAGACACAGCTGTTCAGACTAGTTCAAAGTCACTAGATGGGTATCAATGTGGAAAGAAATACGTCTTTGTCCCACAGCATTGCTCTTGCTTAAAATTTCAAAGCAATTAGAAAAATATATGAAAAAGAGGAAGCTGCTTCATTTAGGAAGATGTTAAAAAAATAAACTGTACTTATCAGTGAGATTGAAGCTACAAGATTTTTCTTGAAGCTACAAGATTTTTTTTAATATAGTAACTAGTACATTTCGATGTTTAGAGGTACTCTTCCTCTTCTAGGATCACTGTATTAAAACAGCAAAGAAAGTCTTATCATCCTAAGTCATTATGTGATTGTCTTATCTGTAGAATTAAAACCACACATGTATGCAGAGATGAATTTAGCAGGTAGATTATGAGCTTCTCCCTCCCTCAAAAATTAGAAATCTATTCCTGTGACATAAGTCAAGCTGCTGCATCTCCTCCATCCTTGTCTGCACTGTCCTTGAGTTACCAAATTTTATTTACCATTTTACTACTAGAAACCCAGGTTTTCTCTGACTGAATCATGTGTTGAGGGAAGAAAGAGAAGAAAAGAAAGAAATTCCAATTTGCTCCTTTTTTTTTTTTTTATTTCACACTGATCTTGCTTGCAATAATGACAGTCATCTCTTTCATCCCATCCCTGGCAGTTTTCACAGTTCTTGACTCTACTTCTAGACTTGATATTCTTGGTTTGGTCACATACCCCTAACACATAGCACTGCTTTATCCTTACCTATAAAATCTTTAAAATTTAGTTCTGTACTGTCCTGTATAATGTCACAATTCATTCATGTGAGTTTTTAAGCATTTAGATGACAAATGACATTTTCTTCCTTCTCCTAAATATATCTGTGATTTGCATGAAGAAAGGAGTACACAGAAGGAAGCATGATATATTTCTGGAAAAAATTAAACATGAGCACAAGGTCATTCTCTCCTACAAAGATTCTCTGTATCTATGTGTACAGTTACTTTTTATTATTCTGTAATTGCTTACTAACAGAACGGTCATTCTGATTTTTTTTTTTTAATTTAAAAACTCTTTTTTTTTTTTTAATTTTACATAAACATCCCAGTCTGTTTCTCATCTTCATTTTTGAAATGAAGAGCGTATTCATTATGAATTCAGGCTCTGTAGTCTAATAAGCACCATCCTGTTTGCCTTATAAAATTGAGACCTCCTTCCTCATCTATTATTGAGTACAATGGCGGCAACTGATCCAGAATAGTGTTTATGCTGGCTTTTACCATATATATCAGTAAACAAATATTCTTTATTCTTGTTCAAAGTATGCATGATTAATGAAATACCAAAAAAGCAATAAGCTCTGGTGCACTTCATTACCTCATGACTTCTCAATGTACAGAATGTTACAGACCACTGCTTTGTTTTCTTTTGCTCTTTTATCTTTCAGAAGACTATACACACATTATGCAAATGAAAATAATAGCAGGAGCAGTTCTTAAAACCATTTTTAATTTTAAAATAGTTTTCAATGTTCAGCATTTTTAAGCATCTATCTTTTCTAGCTATTTATACATTTTTCAGAAGCAATCATTTAATTGGATATAAACAACTTATTTACATTCATATTTTAAACAATTCTGCAATTATCCACTGAATTTTTAAACATCTGATTCAAAGAAGCTGGACCTTTTTTCCCCACTAACTTTCAGTCTTGAATTTCCACCTCCCTATCCCTTACCTTGGGATAAAAGTGTATAAAATTTTGCAACGCTAACTCATTCAAGTTATGACTACATCAGCCTGTCTCGACCTTCCTTAGGCCTATGCTGGTGTGGGAGTTTTTACTAATGGGAAAGTAAGTTATACCCTTTCCATGCTCGAGTAAATTGACTCAACTTTGACGGCAAGTAAAATTCAAGAAAAAATTCTTACACTTGCTTTCCTCCATGTCCCAGATGTATGGTTCCCTTTCTAGAGAGCTCAGCCTCAAGTCTGGGTCAGCAGTATAAAATAATTGATCCTTAATATACTAAGCTTCTGTCTCAGTAATAGAAGAATACAGAACAGGACTCAACTTACTCAGTTTTCACTTTATAACCAGTGAAAGACACTTATATATCTAAAGACACTTATAACCAGAGTGCTGAGAGCTTTGGGCCTTTTAAGACATACTTGTACATTGATACTACACTTTTTAAAAGAAAACACTGAAGTTTTTTGATAACGTTAAGAGAAAGGGAAAAAAATCAACCATGCCCATTATAATATTGATTTAATATCAAAAGTTAAATTGAATCATAAGTTGTTGCATGAACTTAAAGTTTTACTTTCCTTTGGGCATATAATCAAAGTGAAATATACAAACATAGAATTTAGCGAGATATATGAAGTACAAAGAATTCAAAATCAGTTTTTTTAGATGACAGTTGTCTGCCCTGTTGTATCTCAATATCCTTAATAAAATATTTTAAGAAAAACTATGCTGGACTCACAAAACTGCCCTCTCTGCCCCATTATTCCTCTGTTTTAAAACATTATTTTGAAACTACATAGTTACAACTGAGTGGAACAAGTTTCAGCAAGCAATGCATAATGATGTTTTGTAGAAGGTGAACCATGATATTGGTCCCTATGCTTTGGAAATGACAAAGCAGAATGTTTTGGGGAATTCCTGAAAAACAAGTAATTTGTGAGAATAATATTTACTAGTAATGTATTTGTTGGATAACTTTCATTTGAGTCTGCATTTAGATAACTGATTTTCTGTTTTCTTTTTGTTTAAACAAATGGAGTTGTATCTGCATGCGTGTGTTTGTTTTACAGATATTAACATCTTAAAATTATTTCACATAGCATTTCTGTACCTCAGGAACAAAAAAAAAAAAAAAGAAAAAGGGAGAGTAGGGATCTTGCATGTGTGTCTTGACAAGCCATGGTCCTAAATTTGTGTGCCTGAGATGGCTGGTGGGAAATAGACTATGATGATCTCCTAAGTCCAGACTTCTAATAGTGTTCTCACAGCCTTTATTTTCAACCTGCAGGAAAAAGCATCTCTCCACATCACCCTTCAATTCATAATTTGACCCATTAATGGTAGATGATCAAAATTAGATTTGCTAAAGATCTACAAATTCTAATAAAGATTGCTTAGTGAGAGGTTACGTCCTGTCCTATCTCATTGGTCTGAATCTTCAGTTCGTAATCTGACTTTCCTATCCTAGTTTGCTACTGCTTTCCCCCATTTAAGGCTCCCTAAGTTAGTACCATCCCTCCAGACTCCACCATTTTCTTCTCACATTCCTATCAGTTTTGCACTTGTCTTTTTTTTTTTTTTTTTTCCCCCTTCCCCCTTGCTATAGTCCCATTAGCTGCAAGGGCTGCACAAATCCACGCCTTTGTCCAGTTCCTGCCAGGGCCTGGGTAGGATTCCATAAGTAGAAGAAAAGGTTGCATCTTCAGTGGTTGAGAGAGAAGGAGGGAGGGTAAAGAAAAAGAAAGAGAGTCAGTGGCCTAATGATGACACAAATGCAATTACACAGATAGGAAAAGAGGAAATGCATCACATTTGTAGACAAATATCAGACACAAGTATTGTGGCTTGCTGAAGAGATTGCCTGTCTCATCAATATGCTTCTGAAATCCCAAGAATACAGAAGAGCCCTAACCATGCACCAGCAGCATAAATTGTAATAGATTTAATAAATATGGGTAGTAGGTACGGTGCTTGCAATATCATTAAAAGGTGTCGAGCCTCATGAAGTACTGTAGGCAAGCACCCTCAATATTCAGAATCAGAACTTCATTAAAGTAATAAGAGGCAAACTCCAGGAAGGCCCACAACATGCAAATTACAAAAGATTGCCCTTAATAAGATCAAGCTCTCCCAGGGAGTGGAAATGAGACAGAAAAAGTTATAGCTAAGATTAAATATTTTTACAGCCTTACAAGATTAGAATGAAAGTCTTTAAATTTGCTGCTATCAGAGAGAAAAGACTTTTCTTTCTCTCATGAAATATGAGCTAACAGTAAGAGTTGTTAACCTCTACCATGCCAGATATAGATAGAACCATAAAATCCAACATCATTATTTCTTGAAGCATAACTTCCCTAAGCTCATCGTGTGGCCTAATCACAGCACAGATGATTGATGGTTTTATTGCTTCATCTTATATAATAATAGCAATAATTTTATCTATGTGTTAGGAAAACAAAGAAAGAAGGGAAGAAAGTTCTTAACATTTGAATGTAAAGTATTAAGTCAGGATTTTACTGTAAGAATACTCCTATTCCCTTTCCTCTTATCTGTATAAATCCCTTCTTAATAGTCTTTTAAGATGCTAATAAATCTAGAATTCACTTGCATTTTTCAGGAAAGAGAGAAACAGGATATTAAAGTCTGGATATGCTGCTGCTGTTTTTCAAGACAAAATAAGACAAACACATTCAAAAGGAGAGAGAAAAAACGTGAGACCGGAAAAATATTCTAAAAATGGTGGGGTGTGGTTATGATGCTATCACTCAGTTTATCTAGTCTGTCTCCAATTTTACAGTTCCCTTTTCTCTCTCCTCCTTTTAGTAAACCCTGTCTTTAAAATGGTGCCAACCCTTAGCTAATGAAAATATATCTCAGTATTAACTTTTGTGTCCTGTTCTACAGCCTCGTTACTCATAGTTTA
Source organism: Eurypyga helias (assembly GCF_000690775.1). Lineage (NCBI taxonomy): Eukaryota > Metazoa > Chordata > Aves > Eurypygiformes > Eurypygidae > Eurypyga > Eurypyga helias. The sequence goes on from NW_010269593.1 coordinate 41,574, forward strand.
ATTGACATCCACTTTTTAGAAGAAGCCTCAAAAGTAAACTCTAATTGACTTTTTAATTAAATAATTTGGTTTTCAAAAAAGTACTTGTCTTTGACTTTTTGGTGACTTATTTATAAATTGTATTATGTAACAAGTGAATTAGACTGTTGGACACAATTTGTGCTTTTCCCAGAAAGTATTGATTCCTATAACAAGCCACTCTGAGACCATAAGTATTAGTTACAGAAATTCCCTTGCAATCAGAAACTGCTATGAATGATTTACTTGTGAATGCAGCTATCGCTATGTCACTCTGTTAAAGACTTGCAAGTTTTTAGTATATGAATCACCTTCAAGTGTGCATTAGCACACAGCCTTGCACTCTTAGTTTTGGTAATGCAAGACTGAGTGAAGAAAGAGTGAAAAGAGCACTGAGGTTTAGTTTCCAGTACAGAGAACACGTAACAAACATCTGCACCACTGTGTTATTTTTTGTTCTGGGATAAATTCTAAAAAATGGTGGAGCATTTAGTGACTCAGATTCCAGGGACACTGGAATTCCCCTTTTGGGGAACTCAACCTGCCTGGCTCCAGGCACCCACTTGGCTTTCCAGGAGCTAAGGTACTTGGCTCAGCATGGCAAAACTCTTGGCAATAAGGATGCTGAACTTTATCATAAAGGCATGCACAGTGCTACTTGGACATAGTAACTATCTAGTAACTATCTAGTAGTATGAGCTAAATACATGGGTGAGTTTCAGCCAGATTTAAATTTCTCTGTATGTTGATCTAATTAAGAGAAGCAAAAAATAATGACAGCTCTGAAAACCAGCACAGCTAAGCCTCAGGAGTTGCAAACTCAGCCCCAGGTGAATGTAGGACCATGTTCTCATTCTTTCAAAGACCTGACTCCCAATACATGCCTTGTTTATTTCTGTGTTGGTGCAGCTGTATGATTGCCTACTGGTTTATGCTCCGGGTTTTGCATCTTCATTTGCATGCTCCTAGCCTAACACTAGCACCCCGTATTTTCTTTGCAAATATACCCTGTAGATAACTACTGCACATCAGTTGGGGGCTGCTACCAGACACCAGCATGAGATACTGGTGACAGGAGCATTCATGACTCACAGACTTTGATCCAAACAGTGGTGTTTGAGACCAAACTGACAGGGTGAGAACTAACTGCTTGGGTGTGAAAGCACTTTAAGTCACAGATCCGTGTTTAATACTAACCAAGTGACACACCTCCCTGCCAGAGGTGTGGCAGGTGGGACAGCCTGGGAGAGAGGTCGGGTGGGTCAGGGTAAGAGTGTGTCACACAACATCCTTGCCCTGCAGCGTTGGGAGTGAAGGAAGGCGATAGGGTGCGGAAAAAGCTGGGTCGGGTCAGGGCAGCACTCCCAGGCATGGGGGCTGGTTCATTCCTCATCGCCATTAGAGCCCTGAAGCTCTTCAGGCACCTCTCATGGCCCCTCTGCCAGCTCTCTCCCTCCGTGACCACGGCTCCTGTCATTCACAGGAGCAGAGAGGGAACGCCTGGTTCTGATTGGCTCAAGTTCCCATGGTGCCTGGCGATTGGCTGCCAGTGCATGGGTGCTCCCCGCCTGTCCCTCTGGAAGGTTCCCTGCAGGCTGGCGAGTGTTGCCATCCGCAGGTAGGCACTGGGGGTCGCCTGACCGTCAGCAAGGTTTAAGTAGTGCTCACCCTGTCAGAGGCTGCCACACCAAATAAGCAAATTTTCTCAGTCCTTTAGAAGGAAACAAGCAAGTGGATCCTTTCAGTGAGAGCTTGTGTGTATGATTTTGAAACCCCCTTATTCTACTCTACAGAAATCATGGATTAGATTGAATGAAATATCTTCAAGTATACATATTAATACTGGATGATATTGAATAATATTTGTTTATTATGGAGTCATATTTTCATCCTTGATCCTTGTCTGTTAGCTGTCTAGATGGTGTTTTTATGCCAACCATACCTAGGAGAGGGCACAGGTACCTATGTTTGGCACTTTCAAAACTTCACCTCTTTGTATTAGATATGACAGAAGCAGCACAATAATTTGTAAAGTGACTTATTATACTGTAATGCTCCATAAATTTAAAGTAGGGATGGGTGAAAGTTCAAAAGACGAAACTTGACATCAGATAATTCTGTGAATGTTTGGGTACTTCTAAGGATATTTGGGTTGAAGTATTTTCAGAACAGCCTGTGTCTTTAATTTTCCCGTACCTGAGGTTAGCAATGAATGGCAATATGTGTTATTTAAGGTGTACTGATGTGATAATGGTCATATGCTTAAGATCTAAATTTGAACCAGAATGGTATCTATCTGGTACCTTAACATGTGAATGTTAAGGTACCAGACAGCTTTGTTTTATGAAAAACAGTAGTTGTTTCCACTGCTTTTTTGTTCTTTATTTTAAAAGCTACCAGCAGAAACACAAGGTTTGAAATTCAGAAGCAAAATGTTTTTTCTGTCTGTCAGTACCTAGACTATTCCTCTAGAATATCACGGTTAAATCCCAAGGCTCTCCTGTTACCAGAGATTGGGGGCAAGCTGAAAGCTCGGGACTAGCTTTTAGGTTGGGTCAAGCTCCTGTCAGTAGTTCTGCTTAACAGGAATGTGTTTGTGACCTTTCACTATTCATTGAACGATTGAGCTAAATGTCAAACCAGATGCACTGATCAAAGGCTGATAGTCAAATGTCTGTCACTAGCTGGACTAGTTATTTGGTTTATTTTGCACAAACAACTTAAGGCTGTTGTTTTTCATTAGTTTCCCTGTGCTGTTCAGTACCTGTCACATTGAAGGTGATTTCTTTGACACATTTCTTAGTGAGGTCTCTAGGAAAGGAAGGAAAGAAGGGTATAAATAGAATAAATGACAGAGGTCAAGAATAGAGGGAAAAAACCCAAACTATCACCAATTATTAATATGTAAGAGATCTCAAACTGACTTTGGTTTGTTGTCGTAAAATTACTTCTAGTTTGGTTACATTAGGCCCATACATAGAATTATATTTCTAAAAACAGAAAAAAAAAAAAAAATCAAAACTTTTTTTTTTCCCATTATTCCTTTAAGTTCCCTAAGAAGAATCTTTCCCATTTTACAGTAACAATTTTTAAATACTTCAGCTGTCACAGTTCTGTGACATGTGCTTACATGCTTCTTAGGGTCTTCTAATGCTTATATTTCTTGTAGTGTCTCCTAGAATTACATTTTTAAATAACTAGAAAAATATAAGATCACAGAGGTATAGATTTGTCATTGAGCATTTTTCCTTTTCCTGCAAACCTAACACATAATGTTTAATACTGGCCGTACTCAAAGGGAAAACCTATGGCAGTATGAATAAAAGCCGTGTTGCATGTTGGTATACCTCAGCATGTTATGGATGAATCTGCAAAGGGAAAGTTAACTCTACAAAGATTTCTCTTTGATATGAGAACTTTCATGTCTAAGCCATGATGGAAGTAATTGATTAAATTCTAAAAGCACAGCCAACATTTGTTTATAATGGGAAAATGAAATCTAAACCAATTTGAAGTCGGTTGCTAGCATTAGTCATGATTTAATTTTAAGAGCACTAAACATTCAGCAAAATATCATGTTTCTATAAATGTGTCACTTTAAAATCATCAATATTAAAAGCAGTGATGATTATGAATTTATTAGCAAAGCTACCATTTCATGGAAATGTAGTGTATAAAGACATGCAGTGCAAATAACTAGTATTCCCATTTAAGATCATTTTCCTTGTAGTCACAAATTACAGTACAGTGAAGTCAGAGTAAATAGGCAGCATGTCTATTAGATACCAACCGTATTTTAAGCTGGAGTACACATTGAATGAAAAATGGAAACTTGTCTTTACTACTGGTTTCCTATTGAAATAATATAAAAATCATACTATTTGCATGTATTTATTAAATGCATTTAACATGCACAGATATAAAATTGTGAGATATAAGACAAAACTCATTACAGCTCATCAAACTTTGCCTGTACTGTTTTAAATATGCTGCTTCTTGATAATTAACTAATTCATTATTTAAAAGGTTGAAGAGATAAGCAAATTAAAAATGTTCTTTGTTTCTAGTGTAAGACTTGCTTAAAATTTAAATACAAGAAAATCTGTTTTTTTCTTGATATCAGATAATATATAATTTATAATAACTTTGTATTATTAGAATCTTAAAATGTGAGTAGGTTTGGAAGGACAAATAAATATACTGGTCAGCATTTTTAACATATCAAACCATTTAAGGAAGATATATGAATAAAAATAGAGAGTAGATAAGGTTTTGAAAATCCATAACGCTATCTCAACTTCTGTAAATAGCTAGTACTTATTATTAAGTTATTTATCCTAGTATTTACATTTTGCAGTGCTTAGCACAAAAGTCACATAGGCTTTGTAACTTAAGTAGCAAGAGTAAAAAAAATAAATAAATTAACACATAAGAAGATGACAGGTAATGCTTCTAATAATACCATTTAGTAAGTGATTTTGGCAATTTGTAAATCATGTTTTTATCAGAACACTTCAATTGTTGTAGCACTGTTTAGAAATTTTCTGTGTTTCATACTTTTTTTTTCACCTTAATCTTTCATGTTACTTGTTATAGTTGTTCAACCAGTTAATATGAGTATTAATAATCATATTGCAAACCTCATGGCTCTTACTCCTAAGAAGTGTTTCTTTGCTGTGAGTTATGCAATCTGACTCTATCTCTTACAGTTATTAACTAATATTAGAGGTCAGGTGTGTCTTTTAGAGTAGGAAATACAGGGCCAGTTGCAGATCTTCATGTCTCAGAAGTCAATTTTATTTCACTTACTGACGAACACTATTAATAAGTGCAGTGTTCCAACATAATATGAAATACAGGTAACTAATTTATTACCAGAACACTGAAAGGTAATGTAGTCGCTGGGATTTTACTCTCCGTAGCTCTTGTTTTAGCTTGGTTTTCTTTAGTAAAAGTTAAAATAAGGGTTAAACCAACTGTACACTGGTTCCCTCTCCCCCCACCCCCCCCCCCCACTCCCCCTTTTTTTTTTTTTTAATAAGCTTTCTTATTTAGGTTATAAATGCTAAGACATGCAAAATGAAAACAATGTCATAATCAAAAATTGGAATAATCTAAGGTTTTTTAATGAATATGTATGGTTATGTAAATAGTTAAACCAATAATAATTTGAAAGTGAAGCTTAAAGTAGCAGCTCAGAAAAGACCCTTAAATTAACAAAAAAGGTTGCATAAATAATGTTAGGAACTCAATATGGTTTAGAGCAATTGCAAATATGATTTCACAGATGCTTACATTTTTATGTTCACATTTATTTCACAAGGTTAAATGAACTGCTGTTAGCACTAACAAAATTAAGTTGCATGAAGGTTTTCTGTAGAAAAAAGCTCTGCTTCCAACAGAACAGAATTTGTGTTGAAAATTTTTCTGTTGGAGAAAAATGACCGTAATTTTTCAGGAGAAAAAGACCCCTCAAAGGCAAAGTTGGGTTTTCTTGGTGGAGTACATCTCTGATTACGTGCCAGTGATAAGTAATCTTACGATATGCCCATCCTGTTTGGCTTTAATGGAAGAAGTGTTGCACCACAAGAAACATGGTCTGGCAGAAGAACTCAGAAAACACAGTATAAAGGGATATTTCTATATTTCCATTTGTGTCTTTCTGTTTCCAGGCAAGGTTTGGGTTTTTTTGTTTGTTTTTTCCTGTTTATCATAATACCAAAAACATAACACCACCCAAAAATACGCTAATGCCATATTATCTTTGAAAATGAAATGGCGTCCATTCAATTTCTGCTCTAGACATGGAAAAAGTACCTGAAGTCTATATGGTAAAAATTCTGCTCAACCTACACATGCAAATTACAGGCTTGAAGATTACCATGTTCATAATTCCCATCCTTGTTGTGTGCGATGAACCTTTTTAATTGTAATATCTATTTGTCAGATGTTCCGCTGCCATTTTCCTGTAAAGTAACATTGACTAGGGCTAAAGGAAATGGTTAATTCTTAATACAGTTAATTGGATAAATTGGTTAATACAGTTAATTGGATAAAGACATGATGTGCATATATGATTCTGGGTATGTATGCAGGAGGTTAAAAAAATTAGATTATGAGTGTATATCTGGTAAAACCCACTTTTATAACTACTGTGCTATATATTGTGCAAGGGAAAGCTGTGTACACAGAATAACTATGGTGTTATTTATGCATTTATTGTGTTTGATAGGACAAGCAAAAGATGATTTGTAGGAACTCAAAGGTACCATGTATTCTAATCTATCTACAATTGATAGTAATACAAAATAACAATAGATAAAGTGGAAGAAATACATAAATAGGTATCAAATGCTATTCTTCCAGGCTGTTGCTTGATTCACTGCATACTTTCCATTATGCAGCTTCCTGACATTTTAAGTTGCTCAGTGTATAATATGCCCTGACTGACAGTACCACCTGGTATGAGAGATGTACCAGTCTGTTAATAAAGTCAGTGGCCCTTCACTCAACCCTCTCCACATCTCTCTGCTGTGCTGGCGAGCTCAGAACTGGACCCAGCATTCCAGATGTGTCATCTCCAGTGCTGAGCAGAATGGAAGGATCACAATTGTTGACCTGCTGGCAGTACTTTGACTAATGCAGCCCAGGACACCCTTAGCCTTGTTTGCTGCAAGGCCTAACGGCTGGCTCATGTTCCACTTGGTTTCCACCAGAAACACCAGGTCCTCTTCTGCAAAGTCTTGTATCTTGTACCTTTTTCAGCTACCTATACTTACTTATAATTTGTTGTAACATGGCACCTTCAGTTACTGTAAATCTACAGAGAGATGAAATATTATATGATTTTTTAGCTTTTTGTATCCTGCACCTATGCATGATACACATATATGTGAGTAATATTTTGTGACTGATGTGACAAGCGTCATGTAATGCAAATCTACAAAGTGTAGAATTTCAGTAGCTGATTGATAGATGGTTTTAGTGAGACCAGAAAAAACACTGCTTCTTTCTAAACAGAACTGTTGGCAGCCTCCTTTCACTTCTTGTTTTGCAGTCCATTTCTGGAAGACCTTTTTGAAAGTAAGCCATTGTCTCACATTGCTGGTTTATGAGAAAACCTAAACTGACAATAGAAGAATTTTTAAGAGGTGTCTAGTAGCTACTTGTAGGTGTGGATTAGTAGACACCATTTTGCCTTTTGTGTTCTTAACATTTTTTTTTTTTAACACTTGTGTTTATGGCACTGCTAACTATGCAAAGAATTGAGAAAATCTCAGAAAAACTTTCCAGTTCATTAAAACATTTAACAACTAATTTGGGTGTGACTATGATACAGTAGAAAACATTAACATGTGGGCTAGTAATGCAATTTGTCTAAATGTATATTATGTTTTCCTTGGCACTATTCCCAGAAAATTATTTTCTCATTCCAAGTTCATCTCTCAGTATTTTATTTAAAAAGAAAACCAAAATATTTTAACAAAATCTTTTTGTCCCCTATATTAAGCTTTGATTTATTGTCACTGCAAATGTTCCCCACTTCTTGGTCTCATGCTTCCAGTTTTCTTCTCTCTTCACAGAGAGTATTTTGCAGCTCTTGAGCCTCAGTTTGGGAGTACAGAGCAGTAATAGTAAACTATCAATTAAGCTTTTTATTTCTCCTTTTTAACAGATGGAGTCCACAGGCTGCAAGTCATATTTAGTTGCAGGGAATATCCTTGCTTGTGTAAAACACAGAGAACAAAATGTTACTATCTTTTTTTTTTTTTT
>NW_010269594.1:0-4966 GCF_000690775.1 Eurypyga helias
TTTTTTTTAATTTGTTGAGAGACAAACCTGTGCATCCTGTCTGGATGCTTTTCTGCTGAGAGGCTCAACCCACATCACGTTCTGTCACTGAGCTGTTGCCCCCAAAGTCTGTTTGATTAACCTTCAACATTTTCCACAACTGATCAGCAGGATGTTTCATTATCCATGATAGAAGAAAGGGAAAGGAGCAGACAGTGATGTTACTACAATTCATGAATGCTCCAACATACTATTCAGCTTAGTTTCTCCTTCCTTTAGCATTCTTAGCTTTACAGTTTATGCTGGAGACATCTCTCCCTCAAGCTCCTTTTGTTTACACAGTTCACTTTAAGTCAGTTTTTAAACCCTGTGTCCTTTATAATCCATATCTAACATTCTTCAAATCAATTTGTGCTCACAAAATAACCTTTCATCCCAGTGCCAAAATGTGAGAATGTCTATTCCAGCTGACAAATTTCTTCTTTTCTTCACAGACAATAATTCCCATTATTATTATCTCATCCCACTCTTCTGCTTTAAGGTATTTTGGATCAGGTTTCAATGCTCCAACCAAGAGACGGAAGCACCACAGTGCACCAAATCCCTTCATTCATACTATAACCATTATTCTGAATGCATCGAAGGGTTAAAGTCAACGTAATAACAAAAAGTCATAGGTAATGGAAGCAAAATACATTAGCATAATTTCTATAAAATCATACTTTCCGTGAAAAAGGCTGAGAGAGTTGGGCTTGTTCAACCTGGAGAAGAGAAGGCTCCAGGGAGACCTTATTGCAGCCTTCCAGTGCCTGAAGGGGCTACAAGGAAGCTGGGGGGGACTTTTTACGAGGGCCTGTAGTGACAGGACAAGGGGTAACGGGTTTAAATTGGAAGTGGGAAGGGTTAGATTAGATATCAAGAAGAAGTTCTTCACAGAGAGGGTGGGGAGGCACTGGGACAGACAAAACTGACACCAATGTGTGGAGTTAAAAAGAGAATAACTCAAGTACAAGCAGGTACCACTTTCCAGAGCCACACATTCCTAATCCTAATTACCTTTCTCTTGTGTCTCTGGGCAACCAGGGATCCAGTTTTCCCCATTCCATCAGGGCAGCATTAGGCCCTTACTGCACACAGGCTGCTGGAGCGTTGCTGGTAAGAGTACAAGAAGAAACCTTCTGTGCCTGTACTGCCAACATCTCTTCACGGTCCCCTTGCAAAATAGCTCTATTTATGACCTTTGAATATCACAAGCAAGTTACTTCTAAATTGGCAAGGCAGTTTTAATAGAGTAGTAAATTTTCGTGTATTTCAGGCAGCTCAATAGCATTTAATTCTTTCCATTTTACTCTCCGTAGGAAGATAGGGCACTGAACCATTTCAGTGCGCAACGGCTGCAAAACTTCTCCTTAACGTATATTTTCTGCAGTTTCTACTAGGTTGAGGAAAATCTGCCTTTATGGGGAGACTGGTCTGTAACTTGATCTGATGCACCTGGATAGCAAATAAAAGGCACAATTACACTTGTGCCAGTTTTCTACAAATTCAAGCTCTCTTCTGCTCCCTCCTCCAAGTTCCTATTGCTCTCCCCAGAGAACTTCATGCCAAATGGAAAATTTTAGAGAATATCAATACAAACAAGCTAGTCTTTGGTTGGGGTAAGCACAGTAAATTGACCTCACAGTTTGCTGTAGTCAAAGATGTCCTTGTTTGCCAACCAGGCCAATAAGCAATGGATGCTCTTTGACATAGTCTTAGTTACACAGCTGCACCAGAAGTCATTCTCAAATAAAACAGGAAAATGCTGGCAAAAAAATGGCTTTCATATCTTATCCAGAATCTATAAAATGCTTATTTTCTTCATAGTCTCTTATCTCTGTTGTGCTTTCATACAATATTATCTAGTAGTATGCATAAACATTTCATTACACCCAATTAGGAACTCTCATTAATGAAGGAAAAGACTGTCAGAATACAGAAGATTAACTTCTATAAACAAGAGCAAACATGGAGACAGGGTTTATCTGGCGTGAGGGAAGAAGACCCAAGAGGGAAGGGCTGTTGGTGCACGGTCTGTAAAGAACTTGTAACGGAAGCACGTTTCAAGAAAACAGTGAATGATACAATGGCTGAAATAATCAACATATTCCAGAAGGTTTTAAAGTTTATCTTGCAGTGTGTGACAGAAGAGTAGGAAGCATTGTGCCTGATTTCTGATTTTAATAAAATTCAAGTCTGTCTACATTGTTTTTCCTGGAAGAGTCTGTGGAGGATTAGCAGATTTAACATCAGATACGGAATGCAAATGAAACTTCCTCCTGTCATTTAGTAAGCAATTTTCAGGTGATTATATAATTGCAAATGCTTATGTTAAGCTTGTTAAATACCACTTCAGGACATAAGAGTTAGAAATACATAGACAGAAAGGTATGTATGTTCAGGGCTGAAAACGTTAAAACCAACACCTGACATCATCAGGTGTTCCCTACAACAATGAGAAAGGCCCAAACTGACACTTCAACTTATCTAAAAGGACCAAAATAGCTCCTTGGCTTCCCCATTTCTTAAACAAATACTGCCATTCTCATGTTTTCCCCTGCAGACCATTTGATTTGATCTGTAAGCCAACACATGCCCCACTTCAAAACTCAGGGAGTGAATAAATGGGCGGGATGAATAAGAGAAAACATTTTCCTTGGGAAGTAGGCGGAGCATATTTGAAATAAAAAGGGGAGAAAAAGGGAAATATTTTGTAGGATCGAAAACCCCAAAATATTACTACAGATCTGCAGATTAAAGCTCTTTTGTTACATAAGCTCGACCTTTTCTTACCTACTGAGTGGAAGTTTCTATTTCCTGATTTTTTTTTCCCTTAGAGCATGTTATCATTAGTACAGAATAACACCGGAAAACAGATTCTGCATCTCACCGACAGACATCTGCAACTGGTAATGCCGACAGAATAAATCTTAGTTATCAACGTTATTTTTAAACACAAGACAATTCTTTATCCTCACCCAAGGAACACTTAACCATGCCTGGAATTAGATTTGGTCTTAATTACAAGAAATTACAGAGTTCTTTATCTAAGATCTTACAAAACACACAGAGATCTGGTAATGACAACATCATTTAGCTTGGGGGATAACGCTGGCAGGGGAAGTTGGGATGAAAACCAATTGCAAGGCGTGGAGATGTCTGACTACACAATACATGGAAAGATTTTGGAAAAGTTAACGTATGATTGATGTGACAGATCTGATCAGCACCGCTGAAGTGAAGTGCTTGCAAGGATTGTGCCTTTCTTTGTTTTTAAGCTCATACAGAAGGGAAGATCCATGGAATGAAAACAGCATTGCATTATGTTGTATCTCATTCCTTTTACAGCCAAAGCTGCTCAGCAAAAAGTAGTCTTAAGCACTGACATTTATTTTGAAATTCTGAATCGCCGATCATCTTTGGAAAATAATTTATTCTACCTAAAAATCCATTCATGAGAGAAAAATTTCCTATTCCCTTCTGCCAATATAGAATTTCCTCAAAGAACTGCACTTGGTCAAAGCTACGGATGACCAAAAGTTTTACAACTTCAGCTTCTGGAGGCTTCTATATATCACACGTGCAAATGTTTCAAAACCCCGTCTCCCAGCTGTGCAAGACTGGAAATAAGAATTTAATACTACTCTAGAGAAAAGAGATCATAAGGATAAGCAGCATTTTTTCTTTCCTTGAGCTCAGGAGAACACTTCTATAAAGATTAGTTTAACGATACAAACTTTATGGAATATTTTGTTAAATACCGCAGTGGATCAGCCCATTGCTAACTAGTTAGGCCTCCCTACAAATGGTGGGACAGAAGTTAAGCAGACCTACCTCTCTGTACGCAATAGATTGTGTACAGACCCCAGTTTACATTAGCCAAAGGCCCCCGTGAACACCCAACCAGCCAAAAGTAGAAGACAAAATTCTGATTTTCAGTATCTTTCTACATGTTTAGCTCCAGACCACAGTCAATATTTGAAAGACTTTTTTATTCCTGCCAAGCTAAAGTTCCTCATATTCAGGAAGGCTACAAAGTAATACTACTGCATGTTGCACAAGAATGAAGTTCTTCAAGACCTATTTTGGAAAATGAGAGAGGTGGGACAACAACAACAATGAAATCTAGGGATATCTGTATCCCACCCACTAATTTTTATTAAATGGAAAATGCAGGTCTTCAGCCACTTCAATTCAGCCTCAGAAATACGCCTTGGTTTTAATGCCTGTTTTTCCAAGTGAAATCCCATTTCTAACACAAACGACGTCCCATATACACGTTTTCTACAACAACCCAACATTAGAGGGACTGTTTTGCCTTCACTTTCCCAGTAAAAGAAAATTATACAGTAATGCCCATTTGCCACCAGTTCATGCCAGTTTAAGACAGCCACATAAACTAATCTGCACGGCAATTGAAACAACCCACACACAGAGTCAGCCCCTGGTTTATATTGGCAGGGTTTAACGTGTGAAATTTATAGTGTTGGTACCTGTCTGATACTATCTTTGCCTCATATTTATATCAGCTTTTTGTCACTACGCAATCCTTGAAATCATAGACAATATAATCTCCTTGAATGCACCGGGCAAGACTGCAAATGCTTCTGGCTAGATCCCAGCCATTCCCAGTTCTGCTATGCTAAGTCCAGAGAACCGCAACAACAAACTCCTGCTAATAAATGCGTTAAGTTTAATAAATCAGTTGTGAAGAACAGGCAGTGTGTCAACACATTGAACTCATCGAGAAGAGGTTTTTGTTCAGAAGCATGTGAACTCATTTCAAGCGCTAGTGAGTCCCATTTCTAAGAAACACACATACCTGAATTAAATTCCTCAATGAAAATGTAACTTTAAAAGCAGAAATATTTAATTTTCATGTCCTACATGATGTTTACACTAATTAAAAGGACTGATTTGCATTGCAAATGTCCTGGAGGCAGGGAAA
>NW_010269594.1:4999-19472 GCF_000690775.1 Eurypyga helias
AGTAACTATCCAACTGCCATAAAGCACCTCCCTTGAAATCGCATTGCCTACAGAGCTGCATGGCAGCTCGGTGCCGTACATCACATGGAACATTACCGGCACAGTAACAGAACTAGTTTTGAAGAGGAAGATTAATCATAGTGTCACTGATTACACTTCTGAAAAATGTTTTGTGCACAAAATTCCTCCTCTTCCACATCACTCTTCCACATTTCTAAGGCACGTACTTTCAGCCTCTGAAAATATATCGATTTTTTGAGCAATTCCCGTTACTCTGCCTTGCCCTACACAGGCTGGCATAGCATCTCAAGCAAACAGGCTTGCAGCTGTAGTTCTCAGTAGGTGAACTCAAATGGTGCATTTCCTCCCAGTTTTCCCTTTGAAACCTCAGGCTACTCCACTCTGAATCAATGTATAAGTCAAATATGGCATCATAAATTACACATCTATTTTTCTACCTGAGATACAACCACTAATGGAGAAGAGATGATGAAATTCCCATTTCCAAGCCACGGTTGTCTGTTTGCAGGGTTTCTACAACCCCTTCCAGCTCAACTTTTCAGTTCTATTTGCTACCAAAGGGTGAGCTGGGAAGCTAGCACTGATGAGAGTGCATCGATGATGTCCTTTAGAAAAATCTTAATACACAGGACAGATTCTATCTACATGCATATTTCACAGCATTGCCTTCTTAAATAACATGTACTTGGAAGATACGTCCAGAGGTATGTGAACTCTGCAAAAGCAAGAGATGCAAGAGGGTGAGGAGAAAAAGGCTTTATTTTTCTAAGAGTACTAACAAAGTCTGTTTCAATTCCTTACACAGTTACAAACACAAAAAGGCTTAAGAGGCATTTGTTTTGAAATGCTTTAAATGAACTAGGCTTAATAAATTGCTGACCCATCCAATCTGACCCAGTGTAAGGCGGCATTTGCTTCCAATTGACACCCTAATACAGGCAGTTGAACACAGCAAATCTCAGTTTTGACTAGCTGAGAACTATCACCCACCTGCAGTATCTGGCAAAATTCATTATCTGAACAGCCTCGGTCAGCCTTCTGTTGCATTGTGAGAGAAAAGTGATTTGCCCTCATTTCAAGGGAGGGCCAATCCAAACCTAAAAAGCTCCCTTTCAAAGGTTCACAAAAACTGTGTTGACATATATGCCACATCTTCAACTGCAAAAGCCAAGCGCTGCACTGTTTTCTTCCCCTAAGGCTCAAATTTCTGGAGCAGAAGTATATAGCTTCCATGTCTATAGACAGAACTGCTATTAAGCATTAATAATTAATAGTATTTAATTAAAATTATTTGAAAATAATTAATTTTGTATAGTTTCTCTCATTACCCTTTACCATAAACATCCGTGCTCTAGAACCGGAATCGCACCCCTGCCTATAGCAGCCGAAAGGAATCACACTTCCATCACCTCGCAGTTCCTTGTTTCGTTTGCTCAAGGCTGAGCCTTGAATATGACAGCAGCTAAGGGAACATTTGCAGGATCCAGAAAAATAACAAACATCCACCATTTCTGGTCTCTGCATCATTATTCAGGCCAGATAAATAGCATTTCAAAGCGTATTTTAATAATATTTTTCACTAAAGGGTCACTATCCTCTGGTTTTTTTTTAAGTTTGACTTGAAACTGCACAAGAGGGCGAGAAAACCATTTCCAGTACCAGAATTTTTTGTTGGAACAGCATCGAGCTCGTGCCCTCGCTTCTCCCAGCATTAGCTCCCACCTACCTCCTGGCAGCTGCTGCAGTAATTCCAGAACAGCACTGGTTATCTTACCAACCTTAACCCTTCGGAATGGTCCTATCCTCAACTCATGAGCAGCACCTTGCATATTGGAAGGAAACAGGTAAAAGTCTATTGGATGAAAAAATCCAACCCCGAGACCTGTTTTATTACCACCCAAGGGACAGGGTTCCTCTTCTCATCTCGTGACACTGCAGAAGGTCCTGTGACCGTGAGTGTGGTTCATGGTCTTTGTTCTAAAGAGAGCAACCGAGCATCTTGGGTTTGTCTAGAACAAACGTTCCCTTCCCCTGACATCCATTTCCCATTTCTCAGCTGGTCCTTTTTGTTTGTTTTCTGAGCTCTTTAGCGTGGTGCTATCAAGGCAGTGAAGTTTTCTCACTTGCAAGAGGAGATAGGTAGAAGTTTTACAATTAGAGTGACAGAACTGCTTCTATCCAGTACCATCCTGGCTCCTTGTGAAATTTTCCATGCACAGTAAGGCTATTTACCACTCAAATAGTCTTTCCCACCTTCACATCTCAGATGTCCTCCCTGAGAAGAACTCATCTTTAGCTTCTGGGTATCGCTGCAGAGCAGAGACTGGCTTGTATTTCTCAAAGGCTAAACCTGATACAGCCTCGTGCCTTACTCCATTCGGTCAAGTCAGTGGAATAATAAAACAACACATGGAAAGTAATTGATAATCCCAAGTAAAAGATAGTTTTAATCCAATTATAAGAGCAATAGAAAGAGAAGAAGTGCACACTCTACCTCTGCACTTACCTGCCCAAAAGACAATGCCACATTCTTAAATAAACTGGCAGTGGGTATCAAGTGACAGTAAGAATGCCTCTGGGAGCGGAGATTTATTTACTGTACCTATTGCCTGCAGCGGGCAGGACTTTATTTGGCAAATTAAAGTTGGCAAATTTTCTGTTTCTTATATTTCCTGTTCACAAATCAGGCATAATGCTAAACAGAAAAGCACAAGTAGAAAAAATAAAATCCTACTTCACTAAAACCAGTAAATCCCTGGCAGGTCAGGCAACCCTGAGTGAAAAAGTTAGCACTGTATTTCTGAAGTGCTGCTAATTTCTGCATCTGAAATATCACCAGTTGTTTTGCAGCAGAATTTCTTGAGAGACTTATGAACTGGTGTGAGTGGACTAAACTCAAACTCAAAAGCCAAATGCTCTATCTGCCTGACTTTTGGAGGTTTTTTTAAATTTCAGATCCTCCCATGCAATTCCACCCAACCTGATCCCTCTCCCTTACCCAGACTAGCAGACACCCAATGCTGTGCCCGCTTGCAGACAACTAACTTTGATATTGATGAAGTTTACCAGCTAGAACACATACGGAGTACGTCGTGCAAACCATGCAATATTTGCACGCTGTGTTTCAGATCAGGTGCGCAGCTCGACATAAAGGGGGAATAAATAGTTTCTTGTGGCCGTTTCTCTTTATTGTGCTTTTCATACACTACAGGCCAGTTCCAAGAACGATCAGATGTCATTTGAGTAAGCTATCCATATAAATGAACACAGATGAAAACTTGCCTTACTAGTGTTCCCCTCCGAACAGACAGCAATTCACGGGGGGACAGAAGAAATCTTACTCCTTTTGTGTAGGGGAGCTCACATTCTAACTCTTCACAATCAAAGGCACCATGTGCTTTTTCCTAAGGTTACTCAGAGCCTTGCAGAAATCCTTTGTATAACCTTGGGTGTATTTTAGGCAGGTAGGTCATTATCAAATTAGTGCCAGGATAAACTGGAAAGAAAGACACAAGGAAAAAAAAAATCACCAGTAAGAAAAAAAAACAAACCCAAACACTAGTAATGGAAAAAAAAAACCCCAAACACTAGCAAACACTCGTGAGAAAATAAATACCAGTAAGAAAAACACCGCAGTCTCATATCAAAAACTATTGCACACCTATTGTTATTATTAGTCTCTTCATGTGTACATTCTTTCACCATGCCATACAGATTTCCCTCAGCACTTGCAAGCATCATATGGAAAGGGCAAAAAGAAGAAGTATAAGGAAATATAAATGTTAGGCCATTCCATTTGGGAGGATTTGCAGGATTTCAGTTGATTTAATTATTGTCTCTTTGGACCGACAATACATATTACAACATGTCTTTCAATACTCTCCCTTGATGGATGAGAGCAGGAGGTTTTTAATTTGTCTTTTTCATGTTAGATAATACATTTTTTAAAGTTTTTTTTTTCCTGTCAGGCTTCTCTGTAAAGAAGGAGTAGTTGTTTTTTTGGGAGATGGCTCAGAAGGGTGTTACAGCAGGAGTTACAAACCCCTCTCTCCAAACCTGCCCAGCAACGAGCCACTGCAGGAAAGAATACACGGACATCTCAGCTTACAGGGACAATTCCTCCCATACACAGTCACCTTCCTTCCCGACAACCTGCAATTCAGGGACTTCTGATGCACAGACGGTGTCTGCATCTTGGTGTTTACCAGCCAGTCCGTGGTTGGTTAATTGAACTGGCCGTGGGTTATTACTGTCAGGTTTTGAACCCAGCTAGAGCTTCAGTCATCACAACATCCTATGGCAATAAATGGCAAAGTACAAACATGGACCTTTTTCAAAAGCACTTCCTCCTCTTTGTTTTAAACCAGCTGCCTGTCCCGTTTTATGGCATCCAGTCCTTGCACTGTGACAAACCACGAACAGCCACCCTCGACTCCCTCTCCCCCCACTCACCATGGTTGTCTGCCTGCCACATCCCACACCCCTCATTCAGTCATCTCTTTTTCTAAGATGAAAAATGTGATTTTTTTTTTTTCATAGAAATTGAAGAGCTTTATTGCCTTCTGCACTTTTTTTGGTTCACAGTGTATATTCTGAAGTCAAGGGAAAAGTAACCACTAAACAAAGCACTTCCATGACAAGGTGAGGGGGAGAGGCACACACATATATGTCCATAAGCCCCATATTCCAACCTAATCAGACATCATACCTCAACTGAAGGAAAAGTTAAATTTTCCTTTTTGCTAACAGTACATTAAATTTCCTTTTGTTATCTATATTAATTTTCACAACTGGGTCATGCAATACACCAATAATCCACAGGTTAGAAACATACCCTTGTAGAGGTTAGCTGACTTTCAGAAACTGTCAATCGAGAGTCCTACTTGCATGCCAAGCAACCCCTCAAAACATATTCTGTGAACATCAACAGGTGAATAAAGAGTTTCAGGGGGTAACTTGGAGCTCATTACTTTCATTCTGATCCTTCTAACATGATGCATGGATTATGCAGAAGTTGACACAAATGGAAAATTAATTATCTCCTTCAAGGATTTCCAGCTGTGTATAAACAAAATAAAAACATGAATGAAACGTTTTCAAACGCAGATCTTCAATTCCAAGTGTCAGCCTGGAGCAAAATTTTATGTCTGAGCTTCAGTATTAAAGCCCCCAAACACAGAAAGGTTCAAAAAGAACATCCTTTCAGACTCTAAATTATTACTGCACTGAAAACCAAGGTGAGCAAAAAGGCTTCACTGCGTGGTGACAGAGAGAAAACAGGGAAAAGAAATGTAGGATGGGCTGCATCAATAAACCTTACAAGACAATTCAATAAAAATATGGACAGGATAAGCTGATTGGCAGAGAATCTAGAAAGTGAGCTGAATCAGCAAATTTTTGGGCTTTATGTGTAAGCTGAAGAATTCTACAGAAGTAAATTCCCCAGCGGGTGGAAAGCCAGCGCTTCCATAATCCCAGGCAAATATATAGGAAGCAATAAACTTTATTACAGGAAAAAAGAGGTTCCACAGTCTTTTGAAATAAGAGAACTTTCTTGCTGCAATTCTGCGCTTTCACTTCCCTACCACGAATGGGCTTCAGTGGTTGAAAACCAGCAGCGAGGAGAAGAAAGAGAGACAACATTCCTGAACAGTTCTTAGCCGATGCTTTAATCATTTGTATTATCAGTATGACGGGATGCTGCATCAGCAAAACCTTCTCAGAGCTTTCAGAAAGCATCTGTATACATTACCAGAGAAACATTGCAGTGTCTGTGAAGAAGCGGCTGCAGCAGCAGAAGGGAAGACAGCTCAGAACAAAAGGGAAATGTCTCTCGCAACCGTCATTACCTGATGAACAGGAACAATCTTGGTGTGCATCTGGTCACCACCTCTGTCTCTGATGGAATGGAACTTCACCTTTTAAAATCATTATATTGACACATGTAACTACATGTGCTACCTAAGTATGAAAAGGTAACTGAATATACAGCGCTACATGGTATTTGCCCATACTACAGGTATAAATCTGTAACAACTCTGCCATCTTAATAAAAATTAAATAGACCATAGTAACTGATTAGACTCTATAAAAGGTACTTGTGTGTGTTTAACAAAATAAATCAGTAGCTAAGATAAACCATGGAGTGGAAAGGTGCTGAGAGAGGTAAAAAAAAACCATCCTACGAAAGGCCGCGTAGGTTAGCAGAAAAGACTAAAGGCTAAGTAAGTTCTCTGAATGCAGACCAGGACAGAGCACACAGCAAATAGAGACAGTACTTTCTTCCTGCCCTGTCTCCCTCTTTCCATCCTCTCCTAAACTCCCTGGTTGCTTAAGCACTTTCTCATTAAAGAAACAAGCAGACTACTCATTTGGATAATTATTATGCTATTTAATTATGGTTTTGCTCACATATATTCCTCCAGTCAATAAATATTCACCATAAGTCTGCATGCCTAGCCTTTTTTGTTAAAGTTCTGAGGGTTTGCTCCCCCAAAGCAGAGCAGCACCGACACGCAGTTACCTATCCAGCCCCCCTAGTCTGCAGCAGAACGATACGGAACAGAACAGGAGATACCCATCTCCTCTGTCACTGACCTCCTGCAAACCAGAAAGAACAAGAAACTGCATTAAATTTCGGTGATAAACAAACCAGAAAGAAAATGTTTAAATGCTGGATGACCCCCAAATCCCCCCAGTTGTAGGGAGGGCTGCTGATGTGGTCAGATCTCCTGATATAGAAAAGGGTGCAAGACAAGGCTTCAACTCAAATGCCTAAGAGCACTATGCTAATGTGCAATTACTGTCTAAATGTCACTTCCTGCAATTGCCACACCAGTGGGAATGACCTCTTTGATGTTCCATAGCTCTAAGCCTAGCAGTGCATCACCCCACTCGCTTCATCCTGCAACTCCACCACAAGAAACGCGTGTGTCTGGGCTTGACCTTTAATTTGAACCATTCATTACGGCCTTGAAGAGTGGATTACAGGTATGAAACGCAGTCCAATGATTTCAAGGATGCAGTTAGGAAAACGATTGCAACAGAATGACGGTGTGCACAAGCAGATCTCAACCCACGAGCCTGGGGACAGGACTGAGTTTCCTCCACTGGGCAGGTCTCCGAGTTCTATAAAGGATATCTGGTTGCTGCTGCTGCTGCCACAATGCCGTGGCAATACACTCACATCACCCATTGACGCACGCGTCTGCCACGTCTTATGCAGAAGAAAAAGAGCAATTCACAAAATTCAAGCCTGAAACCAGAGGGAGGATCACCCCATAGCAAACAAAGCACTGACTCCATATCCATCCTGCAGTTCTCCCTATCAGTGGTGGAGGTAAAACCTATTGGATGAAGCCTGTTTGGGGTCTTTTGCTCGTCTCTCAGATCTAGAACACAGTCCTTCCAAGGACCACCCAGTTAAAACACTCATTAGCCTGTTCCAAAGAACTCAAAACACAGCCAGCCAATTGCATCACAAACAACTACCGTAAAAGCATGGTGGAAATTATTTTAGATAAAAAAGAAACTCATTAGCCAAGAAGATAATAAGAAAACTTCTAATTTTCCACAGAGAATGAAGTGTGAATAGGGGAGAAAACAATGTGCACTTTCCCTTACGCAGCAATTGAAGTTTTTTACTCCTACCACACAATTTTGCATTGAACTCAGTGAAGTGATGCTGTAACAGGGGGTAGAATTCCTCCAGCTCTTATCTGACACTGTGTAAACTCTACAAAGTGCTGTGGAAAGATAAAGTTCTCCATCTGCTGATGGTTGCTACTGTTAGCCAAAATGGGGTCAAAAGTTAACTCACCCAGTTTATGCATGAGGTTTTTATAGCTTTAGCCCTTAAGAACGAAGACACATTGCTATCCCTTTGAGAAAAATAAATTGCTTTGTACATCAGAAACTCAGCCAGTCAAAGACAAGAGATAAGGCATGTAAAGGACTGGTTAAACTGACCCAAGAACAGCTTACTCAAAGCAACCTGAGTAATCAATAACTAGAGACAAGAAAAGGAATTCACTCTTGTACAATCCTCTCCAGAATTGATTCCAAAGACAAAAGATCACAGGTAATTATCATTAGTTTTAAAAGTTATTCATAATAAGATATAAGTGCCCTCGAAAATAATCAATTGACCGAGCTTTTAGTAGCATATCAAAAAGGAAAAATGACCATATTATCACTGGCCTAAGATTTGGAAGACGTGGGTCCAATTTCCCTCTCCCCTCCACTACAACCATCAATCACCTAAGGCAAGTCACTAGGCCTTTTCATTTTACCGTCATAAAAAGAATAACTGCGTACCTGAAACATCTTTAATCTTACACTAATCCATGACAGACCAGGGGGTGTTTGTTGACAGCCATAGAGATGCTGTATTCTTATAGGTATGAATTCAGTTGTACACTTCATAAGCTCAAAGGAAGTCTGTTGAAACCCTCAGTTAAACCTTAAGCAAACATCAGACTATTTCAGAATCTAATATACAATTTAGTGTAATTACTTCTATTCCTTAAAGGACACAAAGAGCCAGGATTTAATCAACCAGCGCCAACACACATCACATGAAAGGAGAAAGGATTATTTTCATAGAATCACAGAACGGTTTGGGTTGGAAGGGCCCTTAGACCCCACCCAGTGCCCCCCCCTGCCATGGGCAGGGACACCTTCCACTAGACCAGGGTGCTCCAAGCCTCATCCAGCCTGGCCTTGGACACTCCCAGGGATGGGGCATCCACAGCTTCTCTGGGCAACCTGTCCCAGTGCCTGCTCACCCTCTCCAGGAAGAATTCCTTCCTGGTGCCCAATCTCAATCTCTCCTCTTTCAGTTTAAACCCATTAACCCCTTGTTCTGTCACCACGTGCCGCATTTTGTCCACAGTTTATCTACAAAAAAATACCAAGGGGGGGTCCCTTCAGAACAGAAGCAAAATCATCCACCTGATGATCGCAGGGGCCCATACTGAGAAGCCAATATGCACTTCAGCCCAGTGAGGGCTGGGATTTACAGCTCGTCAGGGATTAGCACTAGGACAGAACTGGGCCAGAGCCAGCATCAGTCTCTTCCTCCGTTCTCACGGCTGCTCAGAGGGATCTCCCTCCACCAGCTTCCCTCCGCTGTGACACACCGAGGGAATTCGACAGGGACACATTCAACAACCTTAGCACAGCCCCAAGGGAAAGCCGAAACGCTCACTGTACGCCTTCGCGCACATTCAAACGACACCTCCATACTCCCACATGCACACCTCCGGAACACAGCTCATTCCAGCACTGTTTTGCTTTCACCTTCCAGTCTGGAAACTATGTGAGTTTGTCTCTCTGTGCTTTATCCTGGTAACACAGAGGAGAGCACGGATGCAGCAATTCTGCTGGTGTGATCATCTCAGTGCCTATCCGATTATAACCTGCCAGGAATCTCTGACACTGGAAGCACTCCAGAAATAGGAGAACTATGACAGACATACCAGACAGCTGGCCTCTCTTCAAAGGCTCGGAAGGGTAGGGTCGGGGAATCAGGGGTGGAGTGAAAAAAATAATCCTGCCTTAATTATAAATACAGCTTAAGAATCCCATCCACGTGAAAGTTCTCCTGCTTTGTATCACGAATACCTCCAGGGCTCAGAAAGCCTCTTCGAACAGAAAACAGTTGGAACGATTCTCCTGTGAAGTGCTAATACACAGGAAGAGGACAAGGAAATATTCCCCTGTAGTGCTCCTTCTACAGACTGGCGCAGCCCTTTGTTACTTGGCTCCAAGTCGGAGGGAGGCAGTCTGTACCGACACAGAGCCTCCACAGCTGGCGGAGCTGGTGAAGGAGGAGTGAATGATCCACAAAGCACCTTGTGGCTGTGCACTCCCAGTGTCCAAAAGCTTTCTTTCCTTCCTTACTTGACTCTGACATCAAGCTGCCGGTGGGTTTTGGTGTCATTCGTCTCTTCTCCATACTCTTCCTGCTCTCCCTCGTGGTCAGGCATTACGATTTTCAGGTTCAACCACCCCTGTAACGAATGGGTGAGAGGCAGGAGCAGCAGTCGGGGACAGAAGAGAAAGAAGACATGGGATGAGGGTCCAGAGAACATAAATCATGGCAGCCTGAGACATCTTCCAGCTGGAAGAGTGCCATGGATACTCTGACAGCTCACTCCACCTGCTAAACAGAAATTTCTCTTGGACTCCCCTGCAAACACAGGAGCCTTTTTGTACTTCCCATTGTCTATCTTTGTGTAAGCTGCAAAGAAATCCAATTTAATAATTCCCTATGTCAACTACTCTAATGTGCATCCCTCAGGTTCAGATGTAAGCACTGACATCATGGCAGAAAAAGGAGATAATGATAAAACTAACATTTAACAAATAGCAAGCGAAGATCACTGCAGCACTCGGCACCAAACAAGGTAATGCTAAAGGTGCTGTAAAAAACCTGTATTTACTAAAGAAGACACATAGAACTAGTCCTTGAAATATCAACTGCTACTTCAACACTGAGAACTGTTATAAATTACATGAATACACCACAAAGCCAACCGCTGTCTGTCACGTAACTGTAAATGAACCCCAAGGAAAGCTTTATGAGCATTTTTTTCTTGAACTGAGAGCAACAGCTACTTGAGTGAAGACACGGTAACCTCTAGGAAGCATTTGGACACTTCTGAATCAGAAATATAAAGTGTGACAACTGGAGTCCTCCATAATTCACAAATTGGATAAGGAAAAGCTCACAAGCCTTGGAAACTATTTGCTCTGCTTCTTCATCTTCCTTTCAACACTTGTCACTATGAGACACGCTACCAACATCAACCAACACATCTACTTACATGATAAGGGACAGCAGAAATGTCCAAAATAACTCGGTGCCACCTGCAAAGGCTGTAGAAGCTCTCAAGGTTTCCAAATAGTTTATTATTTGCAGGGCAATAACATGTGCAAACAGAAAAAGGCATTAATTTTCACACAATCTTTTTCGTGTTCCCTTGATAACCTCCGTAGCGACAGCAAATACAACATGGAACCCCGCTAGAAGCTGAAAAACGGAACAGGTAGGTTGGGTAATGAGGGGTAGTACCGTCTGAATTTTTCACCTCAAAGAAGAGGTTGCCCAGAGAAGCTGGGGATGCCCCATCCCTGGAAGTGTCCAAGGCCAGGCTGGATGAGGCTTGGAGCAACCTGGGCTAGTGGAAGGTGTCCTGGATGGGCTTTAAGGTCCCTTCCAACCCAAAGCATTCCATGGTTCTACGCTCTCCAGGAAGGTCAGCAGAGACCGTATCTCCCTTGTCTGTGCTGAACTTGTTTGGGGCTGACAGAATACACACGTGACATATTTTAAGGTCAAAAACTTTTAGAAAAAAAATCATTATACTACCTAAACAGTGTACTAGACACAGAAATAGTATTCTCATTTTATTGAGACAATACAGATCTAACTCCTCCAACAACTCACCAGGTTCAACAGCTAGAAATTTCTGCTTAGCAGCTGCTGCTGCATACCACGTGTTGTGAGGGTTTCTTAGGAATTTCTTTTTAGAAACATACCCTACACACCTTCCATTCTAAAAGTCACCCTAAACTTAATCGTGGCTATGAAGTACAAAAACTGCTATACCTCTCTGCTTTTTCTGGCTTGACAGACAACATAAAAATCAGCTTATGTCTCATAATCCCTTTACTTGCAGCAGTATGACTGTCGGCAGAGTTCTCTGCTTTAAGCGAAGTGTTTTGGTTGTAAAAATGCTGCACAGAAGTTCCAAGGCTTTAGCCATCACCGTAACTGTCAGAGCTGCTAAGAAACTAGCACTCTGTGCTGTGTATCTCCTACAACTATGACACTTCTCCCATTATGTTGCTGACAGGGTTGGTTGGGGTTTTTTTTTTCCTGTCTCCTGTATAAAAATCTTAGATTCTCTACTTCTAAATAGCAGTTTGCAAACATATTCTCACTTCTTCTTTTTCTTTGTGTGTCTTAATAAATACCAAATGGATCAAGCTTTGCATAATCCAACAAAACAAAACATAAATCTGGAAAAATTCTAAATTTTACTCTCTGTTCTTGCATCATGTTCTTCAAACCATTTGTACAATGGAGGGGGGAGAAAAGAAATATCTTTCCCACAGGAAATGTAAGAACCAAGTTGAACCAACTAAAGATTAACATAATGAATTTTTGCCTAGAAAGTGTCTGGATTAGGAATTAATTAGCACTACCCACACTTGTAGAATTTAAAGCACAATACAGCCACGTCAGCATCCTGAAGTGCCCAGTGCTGAGGTCAGACAGGTGCCAGGGCCAGGACGGGAGCTGGGAAGGCGAGGAGAGATGTGGGGAGAGGCAGCCACCCTTTGGAAGAGGACTGCAGCCAGCAGCAAGGCAACGCAACCTCCCCAGCGTGCCGGTCCAGATTCAGCAGCATTCCCCCTTCCCCCAGGTTCCCTGCCCCAACCGCACGTTCCCACCTCCCGCTTGCCCCCCAGAAGGCCCGTGTGGCCACACCATGAACTAACCCGAGGAACTGCTCCAGGTTAAAATAAACCCAGAATAGATTGTTTTCCAGGCCTGTCCCTTTTCCTGGCTCAGTGCACTTCGCAGCTGTATAAATGCCTATGCAAACACCACACAGGAACGAGCAGGAGCAGACAACGTGGTTACTGTTTTATGCTGTCAGAAAGCTACCTATGAACTTCAGCCCCCAAGCAGCCTGTCTTAAAATAAACGATGCTCTTTCACGGCGGCTCTGAGCTGGTTCCTGGGAAGCAGGTTTGCATTCCTGGCATGCTTTGGTAATAGATCAATAAATACTCCGCAGGTATGCCCGTACTTAGACACCTGGGGGAACTGAGTACCAGACGCAGATGAATGCAAATTGCACCGTGCAAAAGCCCCCGGGGTTACAGCTGCAGATTTATGGAAGGTTATGGGGCAAGGAGATTCGTGAGGAATCTCCTTGTGATTTTGACCTGATCTTACCGTAGACATTGGTGTTGAGCGTGGTTATTGTCACCAGTCCATATGCAGGAAAGTACACGGTATTTAGCCAAAGAAAAACCGTCCAAGAGTGTAACAAGCCTAGTATATTGGAAAAAGTTGGAAGAGGGAAACAAGCAAGCAAACAACAAAACTGAAACTGTTTTTCATGGGCCAGATTAGCACCTGGGCACAGAAGTTCAGTTGAGATTCCTTTCTGAGGATGTCAGCACTCTTCCATAAATTTGGAGTCCAAAGGAAGTGAGAGAAACAATAGAAATATTCTTAGGCACAATTTTAAAGTAAATGAAGATCAACCTCCCTTGATATAAGGGAGATGATCTAAGTCATCAACAATTTGTAAGACTCCAGAAGGAAACAAATGGTGAAGAAACCGAAGCTGTGGGTGACTGGGAAAGCTGAGCTGGAGACCAAGTCAGAGCAGAAGACAAGACAGTCTCTGCTCAAAACCTGATGCCTTTACATATGGCTGAGCCATCCCAGAATCTCTCACATTTGATCATCCAAATGCAAAAAGGAGTCTTTTCACTGCTGGCCCCCTTTCCACGGCAGCTGCCCTGCGGCTCTCTTGTAGGTGCGCTGCTGTTGGGACCACAAATCCAGGGTCAGCTGGTGGACATGGAGAGTGCTTTTAGCTGGTACAGATGTGCTCTGGGGACACAGATGTAACCACCGTGCCATCCAAACAGCTAATGCAAGGGACACTGGGGGGACAGAGCAGTACTGATGAAGCAGTGAGAGACACCAGTAAAGCGGATGCTGACCAAATAGACAGTTACCAGTGAAATACGCCTCCAGTGTATCTGAAGAATTATCCATCGGGGCCTGGCTCTCGACACAGGAAGCTTCCCTTGCGGCATCCCATGGCAGCACTGTTTTATTAAGAGGGATTGAAGACAGGTGGTGTGATCGTTAAAGCTTTTTATCACTACAGATTAATTTTCTTTGCTCAGTGGACATTAATCACAGTTTCTCTGAAAGGAAGTAAGAGTTCAAATATTTTTCTAAACAGACAGTTTGCTTGGTTGCATGCTATGATTTTTTTCTTGTGTTTTTTTACTAAATCAGTTTCCTTACCAAGTTCAGATCCACGGAGCTGGCACACTGATGGAGAGAAAACAGCAATCCCTGAACCACACCACACCTGAGAAATGCCATACTAACAGTGACAAACCAATACCTGCCACACACGAACGCTTAAAATGCCCATGACTGAAAAATGCCATGTCACAAGTGTCCCCCAACAGAGCAGACGAAGCCATTAATGAAAGTTAAACGAGAATAAGCTTTGCTTATTTAAAATGACTACTGTGAAAAGAAAGTCAGTGATTGTTCGCAGTTTCTTTGCGGTGCTGAAGCATCTCTAGAAGAAGGGGGCTCATTACCCAGCATCTGGTAAGTGCTTGGCAGAGTTTAATGACAGACAATAGGACTCTGTCTGGAAGTTCGCTAAGAATCCAT
>NW_010269594.1:19485-28591 GCF_000690775.1 Eurypyga helias
CTTCCAAGGAGACACAAACCAACGCATTTGCAATTTTCCCAGCAAGCTAAAGAAAGCAGGGTGGCTAATTTAATGGATTAAAGCCAAGCAGAATTACTGTATATTCAACACCTGTAGGTCGCACACTTTGCACTTAAAACACATCAAACACAAGGCCCCTTTTCTCCCAGTAATGCAAATCCCATTCATGTGGATCACACTTGTTAATTGGTTATTATTTGAAACAAGTGCTTTTCTTTTTTTTTTTTTAGAAACAAGAAGAATATAATGATAATTCAAGAACAATTGTTTCCTTTTGTGCAATGAAAGGGACAGCAAACTCGGTTTACGCAAATTAGAACAAGATATCTAATGCTCACTTAAGGCAAACAGTTGTTCAGGCTTGGAGAAAAACCCTACGCCTTCAAATAAACAACTCGGTTTCTCTGTGACTGAAAATTAATACAAAGACAATCAACACACACATGGTTTACATCAATTCCTGACACTTCAAGAGAGTAGGAACTGCAGATTAAAGAATTTGAAAAGTCTTTGCAGGACAACTAATCCCTGGGGAAAGACTGCTTTGTTTTTGTAATCTGGAGCCACATTTTGAAGTGGAGGGGGAAAAAAAAAGCCTTCTTCCCAAAGCAGCACTGCACTCAGTTACCTAGCAAAAGGAATAAATGTTTGCTTGGGTTTTAAAGTGATGAAAGCATAAACTATGTAAAATATGTTGAGATTAACAGAAGCCTAAGAGAAAACATCACCAGGTGCAAGAAGGATCATACTGGTTTGGCTGGGGTAGTTGGGTTTTTTTCATAGTAGCTCACATAGAGCTGGTTTGCATTTATGACCAAAACAGTGTTGATAACACAGGGATGTTTGTGTTACTGCTGAGCAGTGCTGACACTGAATCAAGGCCTTTTCTGCTCCTCACCCCACCCCACCAGCGAGGAGGCTGGGGGGGCACATGGAGTTGGGAGGGGACACAGCCAGGACAGCTGACCCCAACTGACACAAGGGATGTTCCAGCCCGCCTCATGCTCAGCATATAGACCTGGGGGGAGAAGGAGGAAGGGAGGGACATTCAGAGTGATGGCTTTTGCCTTCCCAAGTCCCATTACACGTGATGGAGCCCTGCTCTCCTTAGGATGGCTGGACACCTGCCTGGGATGGGAAGTGGGGAGTGAACTCCTTGTTTTGCTTTGCTTGCATTAATAATTCATTAAATAAAATATGCACTTCATAAATTGAAAAATATTTGCAACACAGGAGTGCAGTTATGGATGAGGAGTGCTCCGCAGCACTATGGATATGGGAAAGTGCAAGTTACACGTAATTTCCCAGAAGAGAGAAGAATCTACTTATGTCCCATGCACATATATTTTAAGAAAAGTATAGGGTGCATCAGCTGCTCAACTCTGCAGACAGAACCTTAGCCAAAAGGACTCTCCCCTGCCCTACTTACTGATTGCATTCTTGGACTGGGACAACCTGCTGCACAGCCTTTGGCAAGCCCCTTGATATTCCTCATCTGAAGCTAAACAAGAGTGATGTGTCAGAGACATGAATTTGATTTTATATTGTTTTTTTCACTTCACTATGTGCAGTTACCCTTTGATTCTGCTGCAAAAGGCCACAATTCCACTTGACACATGTTCGGAAGTCTTGCACTCGGTGTAAGTTCATTTAGAAAAAAGGCTTCAGCACGTACACTCAGACGTCTCTTCTAATTTCACAGTCTCCTTCTAGATACTTGCTGAGGCCCATTCACCCTGGGCAAGCACCAGTGAAACCTCTTGGTTGCTGGTTTGCACTAAAATGAGTTTCACTACAAACACACTGTCTGGTTCTAGACACTGTATTGTTACAACAAAATAAAAATCTAACTATTTAATTTGTGGGAAAGACTTGCTAGCTTTTCAAAATAAAAAGTTTGTTGCTTTGGTTGCTTGGGGTTTTTTTCCCACAAAAAAATAAAAGCATGCAAGTATTTAAAATACTTTAATTGCCCCGATGCACTTCCACATCCATAATGCAAATTAAGGCGTGGAATACTCAGAGGATTCACAAATTGCATCCCAACAACCATGCAAAATACTTTCACCATTGTCCTGTGAGAGGCCTGTGAAGGTCACAGGGAACGTGGTAACAACCAGTGCAGCAGCAGGCAAAATACTGGCTGTAACTCAGCTACAGGATTCAGGATATGAAGGGCTATACAAAAAGGCACTTAGGTTTCTTCCAGGATGGGTGCACATGTGCACCAGAAAACTGTATTAAAAATATTAAAAAATTAAAGGGAAGTCATATAAGAGCCAGGTATTCTAATAATTTCTGCACAGGTTCAGCGTAACATGAAATAACCCTCAAATCCCTCCCACTACGCAGTCTATACCTACGCAAAACACTTTTGCCACCGTAGGCACCATATAACCAAATAACTATAGCCTATTAACACAGGAAACAACCCCTACACAACACTGCACAGGAACCTCCCAAAGCCCCCAGAGAGAAGCCGCTGCTGTGTGCCGGCGTCCTGGCCTGCATCAGCCGCTCTGTTGTACTGCTGACACGGGGCCTCGCGTGGCTTCTGACGCCCCAGGAGACAAAAATAAATGAATATTCCCCTTTTTCATATTACCCAGGGATGCTTCTGGTGATGAGAACTATGGAGTTGTTTCCTTATGCTTTTTCTAAATGATAACATATATAAAGTACAAGATTTACATCTCCTGTACTGCTGCTTCTATCACCTCATCTCTACCCTCCTGGACTGAGGCCTGTCATTGTCATCACTCCATGCCAAAATTTGGTTTTACATCAACCGCTTTGTTTCTCAAGCACAAACTTCTATTCCATTTTTCCATACATTTCCATCCTGTGCACTGTTTAACCATATGCACTGAGCCACAGAAAATATTGGTGGTCTAGGCTAGAAGAACCAAAACTAATTTTCAAAAATTAAGGTGAAACCTTGCAAGAAGTCTGTTTTGTAAATCTTCTGCAGGTTTACTGGGTGCTGTACTTCAAAGTGAAGAGATGTACAGAAGAAAAGCATGACTTCCAAATGTTGATACTTGCTGTTAACAGGAAAAAAAAAATCAAGTTTGGTATATATTATATTACTAGACCTGATGACATACCTAAAAGCTACATCTAATGTCATCGTTTTCAGCCTTTTCAAGTCTATTTCCATGTCAGGAGCTTAATGAGCAGAAAAACTAAACAAGAACTCCAAAGATCAATGTCATTCAACAAACCCCTCTCCTTTTGCCTTTTTTTTTTTTTTTTAACATTTCATGCATTCTTGAGAAGACAATGATGACAGATTGAATGTCAACACCTTTTAAAAACGATTCTAACCTTTTAATTTTTTTAAACTCTTAAAAATAAGCATTGCTACTTCCAGCTTACGCGATGGGAAAGCCAAAGCCATGTAATAAAAGGTACATTTTGCCTTCATCTGAAGCTAATTTAGAGACTATTATTCCTTCCACACGACTAATCATATTTTATTGCAAGAAATAACTTTCTTTATTATGTTAAGATAAACATTAAGGTGTTTTATTGTGGTAATTTCTTTAAGATAGCGAATACGGTGCTGACATGATTCAAGTCAAGTGCAGGAAGCCAGAACTCTGGAATTCCCTTCCCAGCATCACTCCCGGCTGCTATTTACTTTTGGAAAATTATTGCCCTAGTCTGAGGCTCGGGCTCTGCGCCTCTATAAAACATCTTCTTCCCTTCGGGGCTGGTGCTGATGCATGGCACACAAGCAAATGCTGATTAACAAAAACATAATTTCAGCAAAAGTATAAATTTCTAAGTACGTTCTTCAGTCAACCTCACTCAGATCCCAGACCAGCCAATCTCTCTGCCACAGGCTTTCCCATTGACTTGTGGAAGTCATAGGATTTATGCATATAATCAGGTGCTTGGCTTAATCTGAGCAATATGAAGATTAGCAGCGATGCTCATTGTACTATCAGAGAAAGGAAGAAAACTCCACGGTGAGCATCTACCGCCCACCACTATGGAGAAACAGCACAGACCCCAACAGACTGTCCATTCCAACGGGGAGATTCGGGCATCACTGTTCTTAAGACCCTTATCACGAGAGACACACAAGGGTGTCTCTCGCTTTTGGGGTTGCCTAACTACAATGTGTATCTGCTCTCTGCCACCCAATACCTGCCCTTAAAAACTCTCAGAGCAAACACAGACAAATGTCCACACGCCATCGAAAATGTAATATAATCAAAACAACAATTTCCTGCTTTTAAATAGAACCAATTTCTCAAGACTCAAGTAACAGTGGGAAACAGGATTTTAAGTTTTGAGTTGTTACACGTCTGAGCAATTAAATCTCATACAAAAACACACTAATACATGGACTACAAGTTTCTTAGGTGAGGAAAGATTAATAGCCCTGGTATTTAACATACTATTATAGCTGTAGGCACACTGAATTTCCCCTGTGCCTGGTATACTACTGGGTATTGCATTGCACGATAATGTATTCACAGCCTCAGGCTCTCCTATTAAAATAAAACACTAAAATTCCAGCTTTCTAAACCACTGGTCACTGCACTGACAGGTCAATCCACCCAGCAGAGAGAGACACTTGGGTGAGCTGTCAATACTCAGGATGTGAAAATGCATCCAAGCAAAACCTGCTAATCCTTCCATTTTAAGTCTTTAGTCACCCACACAGAGACTGGGGAAAAAAAGCCCTAAACCCAAGTGTCGCCAAACCACTCCTGTGTTAGGGCTGATCCTTGTGTTAGAGCTGATCTTAGCCATGCACTGTACAGCACTCATGCATATAAATCCACCATCAGAAATTATTCCTGTGGTTGTACGTGATACAGCTGAGCAGATTTTGATGAGATGGACCAATGTGCTATTTTTCTTGCAGAGCTTTCTTGCAGCAACTTTTTCAAGCACCTAGGTTTAAATTCTCCAAAGGAATTCATGTTTCCAAAAAAATTGTTTAAAAACCACAGCAGACAACATAAATAAAAAACTGCAATCTTCACATTCACCCTCTCAGCTGCTACCAGGATACTCCAGGCACCTCAAAGTTTTCCATTCTCTAACCAGGCGAAATTTCGCATTCAGGCACACCCAATTTTGGCAGGCCTGAGCAGCTTACCACCCTATCGCGCAGCTTAGTCTCACACTTGTATTCACAAGCCCTTCTCCAGGGCTTCAGCTAAGGGGTTTGATCCAGATGGCACTCCGACCAGATTCCTTCCCCTGTGGGGAGGCTAATGGGGGGTGAAGCATTTGGAGGTAGGGCTGCTTTGCCCCACTCCACAGCCCCACTCAATGGGAGTTGAGTGGCACGCTTGCCTTGGATGTGGGAGATCTGGGTTAATTCCTGCTAGGATTCAGACCACCGTTTCTCCAAGGAAGCGTTCTGATCCACGGCCGATCTGCTCACTGATAGTGGGAAGCTCCTGATCTCTCCTGTTGGACTGATACACCTTGCAGGGAACATCAAAGGTCCATCCTGCAGACAGAAAGACTACACACACACACACAGAGCAGATGATCTCCTGGAAGGAGGAGGATCTGCATTCCTGTCTTTGTCTCAGTTATCAGCTCTTTTATCCAATGACTTTGGCATATAAACCATCTGAATTTTTAGTGAAGATAAACGCCTCTGGTAAACCAGAATAAAGCTCCTTATTTCCAAGAGAGTCGGGGTTTACAAACCTGTATTTCCCTAACCTCCCTCTCCTGCATAGCTTCAGGCATCTTCCCACAGGTAGAAGCAGGCCCTTGACGCTGCCGTGAATTCCCTTATCTCCGTGAAACACCCGGGACATAACCACCGTTACACTGGCGTTACGGTTCGGTGTGGCGTTTCCTGGAGCTCAGTACCATTTCAAGGGCTGGTTTTGAAACGCGCATCAGAGTCTCCGTGGATTTATCTACACGTCAAAGCTGTAAAACGAATGTCTGTTACAGCAGGCTGCCGCAGGGAAAACGCATTTCACCAAATCAGTTCAGACACTTCTCACTATTGTTAATAGTGATTAACAATGAACCCTCTTCCAAGCAGACTTAGCAGTTGATTGACCACTGCATCCTTTACACAGAAAGGAAAAAAATCAGTTCAAGAAACCTGAATAAACACAGTTTCAGATTCTCCCAGAAGAAAATAACCCATTTATAGGAGCACAGGTATTACAAGAGTTCTGAAGGGATTTCCCCTTATCTGCATCTTCAAAGAATATGTACTATATTCACAATATAAACCAATGTGTTTTACGTCTGTATACATTACAAGCATTTTCCTGCAGTAGTAAAAGGAGTAAACCTGCAACTTTCAAAGTAATTTTATTGCTCGTTTTATAGATTTTCCTAGCCCTTTGATGAGCTGCCATTCCAGAAGGCAATCTTCGCTTCATACCTTTGTTGCTACTACTCCCGTCAACCACACCTATTTCCAGGTTGTCTGTGGGAACAGTATGCACTGGGAATTAGCCAGGCATCTCCCATCAGTAATCCTCACAGCAGGATGCCAAATCCCATGCCATCTCCCCAAGGTTTTCTTCAGCACGTGCACTTCAGAGAAACCAAATAAAACGTGAATAAGATATGGTGACAGAAGCCACCAAGGAAGTGGTATTCTAAGAAACCCAGGCTCACCAACAGCCTTGTTTAAGGAATATGAAATAAAGATTGGATTGCTCAATCTCATATTAATAAATAGAGCTTAAACCAGGCTGTATGCAAGTACCAGAAGAGCTAACATCCTCCTTCTAATAAAGCAGTAGCTATAAGCATAAACTCTTTGCACGTGTAAGCCTCTTAACTTCCAATGGGTCAGATTCCAGCGGACAGCTTTAAAAATAAGGACAATTCTACTATCATACCCATCACACAGGACTTTATTTCTCCACAGACTAGAACCAGTAGGACTGCGAGCTGTTCCATAATCACTGCATGCAAAGCATTCCCTCCCGTGCAGAAAGCTCGTCTCCCACTGCTGCCTACATCCCACCCCAACCACAGTGTCGACATTAAAATCACTAATCAGCAATGTTGCTAACTAGCAGCCACGAAGCATTCCATGGAATATGCATTGTCCCCTTCAGGAAAGCAGCACCAGTGGTGAGGTCGACCAACAAACTGTCAATCTCTTAACAGTCCTGCTACTGACATTGTCATGGGCAACAGTCAAATGCTCAAGGTGCTCATAACAAAATCCTTTATTTAAATGCTCAGTTTCAGATGGAAATATGTAAGAACAACACTCCATGAAAGATTCCCAAGAAACTTAGCTGCAAAGATGATTATTTCTCAGATTTTGCCTGCAGAACAGCTCTGCAGTGGGCTACCGTCTGGTGGAGGACAAGTCACTCCTCTGCCTAGCTAATTTGCCTGAATGCTATTAATACACTTCTTAGCAGACTTGATATTATATTTCTAAACAAATTTTACACATTTTTTTTTAATATGTAGACAGACACACATATACATATACACACTGTGACTTCTCCCGTAAAATAACTAGCACTAAAACACGATGACCCTGGTGGCATACCCCAAATGCTCCAGCTCAAATATCGCTTTTACCTGATGAACTTGAGTGAAAATTGAAGACTTATGCCAGCAGCTGGGACAAGGTCCAGATTAAGGCAGTACTTGAAATAAATTCTCGATGCTCTTCCGTGATAACTCAGAAACATGAACAACCAAAGAGATGCACTGTGGTTGCATTTAGCTATGTTGACCTAAAAGAGTATATCCTGCCAAGTTTCAAGTTTCTTATCTTGCATGTGTCCAGACATGTGATTTAGCACATTATCAGAGCAGCCTTAACCGCTGAAGCCTCTCCTGTGGAAGCGCTGCAGGAAAACGGCCTAGTGTAGTATTACAGAAGGCCAGTCATTACCTTTCCAACTACAGTGGATTAATCCCAGGAACCAACTGGTAACATTCCTCCCAGCACAGAAAACTCTCAAAGCCAAAGACAATAGAAAAAGTAAAGCGTAAAGAAAAGTAATTTAAATGTGAATTGTATCATCAATCCATTACGTGTTAGCCCTCACAATAAGACAGTCCGTGATCTTATCTAGGGGTGGTTAACCACAGGCAAGGTTGTAAACATGGATTTAACTAGTTAAGAGTGCATCCTGACAGTTCAGAGCAGATCTCAGTTCCCTTTACTTTGGGAACTAAGCATACACGCAAAGATTTCTTTTGCAATTGCACATTCTTCTTAAAACAATTAACCACCTAATTACTTCCCGACGCTGGTCAAACTACACTGACAACTCACAAAGCCACATACAGAAGGCTGTCTTTAATAAACACATACCTTCCACCCATCTGGCTTTTACCAGAGGAAAACAATGTTTTATAACCACACAGAATAAACGAAACCCGTCACAAGGAGAGTGATACAAATTGGGCTTTCACATCATCACAGAAGCGATGCTGCTTTCTTGGCAATATTAAAGAAGATGGAAATATGTTTTTAAAACCCCCAAACCCTAGAAATAAATAGAGGATTAACTAATCTATGCTTTAAAAGATCAAAAGTCTTCAAGCGTACACACAATTCCACAATTAAAAACACTCAGGTAGGATATTAACACAATTAATAAGCTTAGAAAAGAGCAATTGGGAAATCCTATGCCAGTACAACCAGTCTATCAGCACTATTTATTTTCTTGAGCACACATCCAGAGAAAGCCTGCAATATCCTGGATTCTTACGTTGAACAAGTCTTCGTAGTCCCCTCTGGCCACCAGCCAGAGGAACCACTGCGCTCTCATGGCTGTCCGTCAGCTGGCACTACAGGCACTAACTGCCCAGTTCCATGGTTTTAATAGCCATGTTACTCTTCCCCTGAGAAGCAACCAAAACAGTCCCAGAGCTCATCCTTCCCAAGACCTCCAGGCCTTAAAGGTCAACCCTACAACCATTCTTTGCTCCCTCATTTTCGAATGCTTAAGTCAGAGCTGCCCCCAGAAATAACTCAAAGGCTGCCCAAAGCAAAGAAAGGAAAGGAAATACTTTCTTCTCTTTCTGTGTTGCCTAAAATTATCCCACGTGCATCCCTGTGACTATCAAGGTTGTACACAATGCATTCACTCAGCCT
>NW_010269595.1:0-1337 GCF_000690775.1 Eurypyga helias
AGCCGGCCCCTGCCTCGCCCTGCCCCCGGCCCTGCCCTGCCTCTGCCCTCCCCCTGGCCCTGGCCCTGTCCTCCTGCTGCCCCTGCCCTCTCCCCGTCCTGCCCCTACGCTCCCCCTGCCCCACGCAAAGCAGCGCGCACATCTCCCCCTCCCGCTTGGCGAATCGAAAACGAGCAAATAACAATAACACAGAAAAGGCTTACGCCAAAATTCGGGGGAGAGCCAGCTGCGAGCTAAACGGCAGACCAGAGCTCAGTTAAATGATGATGGGTGACAGAAGAGAGAAAAGAAAGAAAGAAGAAAAGAAAAGAAAAGAAAAGAAAAGAAAAGAAAAGAAAAGAAAAGAAAAGAAAAGAAAAGAAAAGAAAAGAAAAGAAAAGAAAAGAAAAGAAAAGAAAAGAAAAGAAAAGAAAAGAAAAGAAAAGAAAAGAAAAGAAAAGAAAAGAAAAGAAAAGAAAAGAAAAGAAAAGAAAAGAAAAGAAAAGAAAAGAAAAGAAAAGAAAAGAAAAGAAAAGAAAAGAAAAGAAAAGAAAAGAAAAGAAAAGAAAAGAAAAGAAAAGAAAGAGAGAAGAGAAGAAGGAAAGGAAAGGAAAGGAAAGGAAAGGAAAGGAGAATAAAAAAAGAATAGTATGGAAAGTATCAGAAAGAAAGAGGAGAAGAAAAGACTAGAGAAGACGACAAAACAAAACAAAGGGAAGAGAAGATAAATGAGAAGAGAAGAGAAGAGAAGAGAAGAGAAGAGAAAAGAAAAGAAAAGAAAAGAAAAGAAAAGAAAAGAAAAGAAAAGAAAAGAAAAGAAAAGAAAAGAAAAGAAAAGAAAAGAAAAGAAAAGAAAAGAAAAGAAAAGAAAAGAAAAGAAAAGAAAAGAAAAGAAAAGAAAAGAAAAGAAAAGAAAAGAAAAGAAAAGAAAAGAAAAGAAAAGAAAAGAAAAGAAAAGAAAAGAAAAGAAAAGAAAAGAAAAGAAAAGAAAAGAAAAGAAAAGAAAAGACCCAGTGGTTTCCAGGGCGGAGGCAGTGCTCATTGCAGCGTGGCCCAGTGCCCGCAGGAGCCTCACCAGGACACTGGGTGACTCTGGGTGGCACTGGGTGGCTCTGAGTGGCACTGGGTGCAGGTTCCCTCCTCGGGGTGCCTCGACTTTGTTCTGTTGAGCCGTCGCCTTACAAACCCAGCAGCCCAAAGAGCAGCCAGGGACGAAACTCACAGCTCCTCTAAGAAAGTTTTCTGGCCTGTGCAAGGAAATATTTTGTGACCCCTTTTAAAGAAAAAAAAAATCAAAACAAAGCCAAGACATACACAAAATAATAATAATAACAAAAAAGCTGGAAGAGAAACCGCCT
>NW_010269596.1:0-21325 GCF_000690775.1 Eurypyga helias
CTGGAGTTAAACCATGACAGCTGTTTTTTTCTGTCTGAAGAGAAACCCTGTATCTTCAACTAAATACCTAGCTTTTACATTATTTCAGTTATGTGAAATATGTTACAGTCCAAACTTGCCAATTCTAACAGGAGTTATTAATCTAATTATTGTAATATCTGAGTTGGATGTTCCCAGCTAGTCACTCTGAATCTCACTTTATCTGTTCTTAACCCAACAGCACCGGTTAAAATGTCCCACAGTAACACCTTATTGACATCTGCCTGAGTTGTCAGATATATTACTTACAGGTTGAATGAAAAAAACTTAAAAATTTATAACCTTATTAGATTTATATTCATTGAATATCAGCTTTTTTTACTGTCAGAATCATTTAGACCATTTGAATGCCAGGCTCCTTAGAGTGTGAATCTCCATGCTTTAGTAAGAACTGGTTTGCTCCAGCATTCCTTGACAATATAGCTAAATGACCCCTGAGGATATATGTTATGTACCCCAAGTTCCAATATTTTACATGGTGTCAATAAATTTGACTGTAAACAGACTTGCTTTGAACCTTCAGTACATTCCATTTATTAAACTACATACATTCCAGACTTTATTTAAATGAAAACAAACAAGCAAACAGTTTCTTAAGATGTGTTTTGTATTCATTGAGTGTGAAAGGAAAACCATACAGGAAAAAAAGTTTATGCTTTCACCTTCTTATGAACTCTTCAGAAAGAAGAAACACAATCATTTATTTATAAAACCAGAGGAAAATTTTTCATGAAACCTCAGAGTTTGAACCTGTTGCTCTTCAGTTAAGTGCAAAAATAATTATGATAGGGACCTCAGGTTAGCTAAACATTTTTTTTTCCTTATTTATTTGTGTGTATGACTGAGGAGGAAGTTACTATATATGGGATTTCTTGGTTATTTGTGGTGCAAAATAAAGTACGCAAAAGTCAAAAGTATTATTTGCTTACATGCTTGTGGGATCAGGGCCACAAAACAAAGAAAACAGTGTGGTCCAGAATTTATTCAGGAGAATACAGCTGACATTGATGTCTAAATAATTTGAATACCCAAACTTCTGAGAGGGTTCACAACACTAAAATTAAAGTTTTTTATCTACATATTTTTAATGATCTCTGACTTCCTGATACCATCATTGGTCACCACTTTTATTGTTCACATGTTCTCTTAAAAGAATAAACAAACAATTTTGTATTATCTACATTTAAAATGGGAACAAGAATATCACCCTTCATCTTAAGAAAGTTAGAAACTTAAACAGAAAAACATGGATACTACTGCAAGTGCTAAAAAATTTATAACTTGGCCTAGTTAGAGGCTGGAATAATGCTGAGGATATTCAAACTCTTTTTTTTTTTTTTTAGATTTCAAGCTTCTTTTCAAAGAGAGTAAGGGTATGATACACTCCATATTTAAACACTTCTTATAAAAGGTATGTTGAAGAAGTTGGCTATAATCAAGTCATTGAATCAATGGCTCCTGCTTGGGAAGAAACTCCTGCTTCCAGCAACAGGGTTTCCAGAAAGATTTGAATCTCTCTTGAATATGTGATAAATAATTTGTTGTTGTTAGAGGAATCATCCCTTTTGTCTATTGTGTTATTCTGTTGTGCAATGTGTCATTATCTGTTGAAACTGGTCCCAGATGTAAAGCCTTGACATTAATAAAAAGGGCAGAGTGGTATATACCATCAGTTTTTTCCTACATTTTGACTATAGATCACCATCTAACACTGGCAGTAGTGTTAGAACCACAGTTCACATATGCATTGGCTCAATGGGACTGTTGATTTTCAAGTAAATAACACAAAGATAACTATTTAGGTTAGCAATTAGACACCTGCAAAAAAGATATTTAGAAAGCAAAATCACTTCTGAGGCATTATGGGAGTGCTTTGAAAACAGCGTGAAAGACAGTAACACTGAATCTAAATTTTTAACCAGTGGTATCTAAAGAGATAATGACTAGCTTGCATTGCTGGGTGGCTTACTGAGGAGGAGAAATCTTAGATTTTCATGTAATTAAACTATGGAACATATATAGCCTTAGCCAGTGTCATCTGAGGCCTTGTGAAGCGACTTTTAATTAAAACACAAGATTTAAAAACTGAATATGTAAAAACTGAATATGTTCTTTTTGCAGCATTTTAATTGCACTAGGAGGTAATGCCATTTGATGAAACACTGCAGTGCAGAAGAGCTAGATGATCAGACCCTTATGGATACAGTATGATGGTCAGTTCAGATACTCCAATAACTTTGTCATTTATGTTTATTCATGAGATACATGAAACCACATCTTCTTAAGGTGTATTTTCACAATCAAAGACATCTGTACGCTTCCACTGATTTTCTAGTCAACATGCAAATGTAATATTAATAACTGGCGAGTCACCTTTGTGGATGAACACATGCGGAGGAGAGAAAATAAAGCTACTGATCTTCATCCAGGTTCCTACTCCAATGTTTCACTTCTTTTCCGTGATGATAATTCCATTAATAAGATTCAGACAGGTGTAAGTTAATGAATGTTCCTAACTATGTGATTACACTCCACAGAATCTCACATGTTAAAAAAAAAAAAGTATCTACGATTATTTATACATTGGCATTGCCAACACTGCTTATCACTGAAATTAATTATTCAGAGGGTAAGGTAGAGAAAATGATGTGTGTGTTGCTCATTAAGTCTCAGGGAGTCCAAATATAGATGTGTCTTTCTCACAAAAATAAAATAGGTTCTGTCAAAACAGCTCATGATGGGCGTGGTGGAGCTCATGTAAGAGCAGGATAAATATGTTCCTGAAGTTTGTTTGGAATGTAGGCAGTCCGTGTATTAGGCCAGAATCACCACACTTAAAGGACCTTGAAGTCCCTGAGCTGGGACAGAAACACCATCTTCAGTCCCAGGTAGGATGAACCATCTGCTGGGATTGTTTATGCTGGTGTTCATGCAGGAAAAAAAACACGCATATACTTCAGTAATGAATTTCCCTTTT
This sequence comes from Eurypyga helias, assembly GCF_000690775.1. Classification (NCBI taxonomy): domain Eukaryota; kingdom Metazoa; phylum Chordata; class Aves; order Eurypygiformes; family Eurypygidae; genus Eurypyga; species Eurypyga helias. Next base: position 3,017 of record NW_010269596.1, read on the forward strand.
GACTAGACTTAACCACCTTTCTGTTTGTAAGAAACTGAGAAATTCCTACAGCTCAGGGACTAGACTCCTTTCAGGTAGAGACTAAACTAGAAGCTGCTCTCCCTAGGGACTCTTAATGAATCCAAGCTCCCAATGGGTCTGTAGCCTGCAGAGCCAGACCAGAGGTAATCTGAAATACTTCAGTAATGAATTTCCCTTTTGACTAGACTTAACCACCTTTCTGTTTGTAAGAAACTGAGAAATTCCTACAGCTCAGGGACTAGACTCCTTTCAGGTAGAGACTAAACTAGAAGCTGCTCTCCCTAGGGACTCTTAATGAATCCAAGCTCCCAATGGGTCTGTAGCCTGCAGAGCCAGACCAGAGGTAATCTGAACTGCACCCCCAAAATTCAGGTAATATGTATTTTTGGGTTTCAGTAAGAAGTGTTTCTTTCTCTAGATCTGCTCTTGGTGCAGTACACTACTTGCTGGCATATGTATATCACACCTCTTTGTCTGTGGGCTGAATAAGAAATTTTCTAGTTAGAAATAAAACAACTGAAGGGACTTGTTTCCTAATTTAAGCTTCACAGTAAAGTACTTGAAAACATTTACAATCATGTGGTTCATGTGTCACATTTTGAAGGAATCTGTGGAATGTTTTAGTGATTTACCCAAATCAGAAGGCCTTTTGCTGTGTCTGGAAGACAGTCTCTGTTGCCTGATATATTACATTATAGAAAGAGCGTATTCTGAGCCCGATGCCTGTTATGGCAAATATGCCACATCCCTTACATTATTGAGCTAGTTAGAATAGGTTTGGATTGTCTGGTGAAGTTAATATTGCTGCTGCAGGACTAATATGGCCCAATTTCAGAACATTTTTTTCACCAAAGAAAATGTGAAGCAGAGAACAGATCTTACCTTTGTCACCTTTTAAGTAGGTCCAATTAAACTGATGCAAAATGATCTTCTGTTAGACTGCTCATAAATACTATTTCAAAACAAAAAAAAACACAAAATATTGACCTGTGTTACTTGATCATTTGTTTAAATCTCTTCTTCTGGACCAATATACTAGCAATTCAGATATATTATTAAAATTAAATATTAGATATATTTTCATATAGTTTTATTCTCTTTGAAATGCATAACCCTTTTAATAATGTATTATGTGCTTAGACCTTATTTGTGCAGTAAGACTTGTGAAAATGACACCTTTGGAGTATACACAGGTGCAAATGTATTTCACTGCCACCCTTAAAATAAATACAACCCAGACATCTTCTGAAGAAATCCTTTAATTATGCATTACTTTTTCTCTCATTATTTGTTTAAGCATTCACAGTTTTTGCAGAGCTGACATTGAATCAGCGGTTTGTGTTTCTGTGTCCCAAAGGCATTGGTAATTCCAAAACACTTGGGAGATTTATGAACTGCAGTAGACAAGTTTTCTGAGTATCCTTTGAAGACCACACCAATTTATTAGCATGCCATTGTAACTTTTTAAAAATTAAGAACAAAATAATGAGTTTTCTCATCCATCTGCTAAGTCAGAAATCGCGTTTTCATCATCTCTTGCAATACTTTCTGTGTCATATTCTTTTTATTGATCATAGGCTAGAATTACATAGGAGGTTTCTTAGCAGGATTTATGAAATATTCAAATAGGATATCATAATCTGTTATAAAATTCTGTTCCCTTGCTTTCTCTGATTTACTGTTTTTTATGTATGCTGGGCCCCATCCTTAGCTGATAAAAAGCAGTCAATCAGCCAAAGCGATGCAATATAGAGAAAATAAGAGTATTTTTTTAATGTACTGATGAGTCAATCCTATTTTTTACCATCCTCATGTTTTCTCATGTGCATACCTATTCCACATGCTAGCCAGCTAAGAACAGGCATCTTTTCCACTATGTTCATTTACATGAAGTGTTGATGCTTTGTCTCTGTCATCAATGAACTGCATTGCACAGAAGCAGTATCATGAAAAACCAAAACCAATTGATTATTCTGATAATACTTTAAGAGTATTTTGGGTTGACTTAATCCTGTGATCATACCAGGTCATGGATATCATACTGGCCATAAGCACACCTAAATGACATTTCAATTATTAGGGTCAGATGTTTTTGATTTCCTTTCTGAATGAAAGACCGGATAAAATGGATGTAGGATCAAGACTATTTTCTATTAAATTAATTGGTGTAGAATGTTCTTTAGTAACCAATTAGGAAATAAACAAGGTTAATCCTAGCTCTCTGAAGACAATAAGAGTTTTTCTACTTAGCAAACATTTTATTCTCATATTAAAATTGTTAAGAGTCCTCACTGCTAGAGTTTTCTGGGATGCTGATGTTTAAATTTCTCTGAAACTTTGGAACCTTCTCTCCTTACCTTTGATAGCCATTTTTCTCAGTGTCAGGTGTACACTTACAGTAAGCATGTTTTCATAATCAGCTGTGTGTAGACTTTGAATTTGACCCTGCAATAAAATCCAAGTAGTAGACTGTGATTCCTTAAGAAAAAGTCCATTTAATGAATTTCTTCCAAGGTTTAGCAGAACAGGAAAATCTCTTCAAATATATTAAATAACTGCAAAGAAAATGCACAAAATTTGTACATAGTACATTGCTTTTTATAGTAGTTTCCAGCAGAGTGCAAATTCTTTTAAGGATTGATTATAAGAACATTTCCAAAGGCAGGAAGAGCAGTTAGTTATCCAGTTCTCACTGAAAATTAATGGGGCTTGGGTACGTAAGTTCAGTTTGCACTGTCAAGAACTTCTTCAATGTGACACATTTTGCTGCTTTCCATGTTTGTCAGTTTTGAGTTTCAGTTACTATGTTGCATTTTTTTCAACCTTGAAAACCTATTCTAGAACCTTGTTTCTAGAATAACTTTGTGAGCTTATTTTTTCATTAAAATAAATAACTAAATAAATTAATGAATTAATAGCTAGATAGACAGATAAATAAAGAAATAAATGTGTTGTAGCCTTTCCCTGAGGGCAAGAGAAATAAAGAAAAGAGAAAATTAAACAAATAAAATAAATAAATTACAAAATATTATTGTTTCGTAAAAATTTAGCTTAAGTAATACTGGGGATTTTGAGAGGGCTTTCTTGAATTTCTGAATTCTCATGCTCAACTACAATGCATGTTTTTTTAAAAAGAAAGGAAAAAAAAGAAGATTCAAAATTTTTCATTTTGATGTAGCTCCAAGAGGACGAAAGCAAGGTTATCTGAGAGGATGCAGCACAAGAAGCAGAAAACTCAAACATAGATCAGCTCATACTCTTATCCTTGCTAATGCAGCTGGTCAGCCTTGCAAACCTTTCGGAAGTTTGGATGGCTGCCATTGTGGATGTTTCTCCTGATACAGTGCCATAAGTTGTTTACTCTGGGTATCTGTCACACAGTGTCTTTCAACTGTCTTGTGACACCTGTAATAGAGATCAGTGTATTCATGTTATTACTTTTGACAGTCTTTATTTTTTTAAACTACCACAGTGGTCTTCCAGCTCATCTTTAACATGTCTGTTTTCCTGTTTTCTGTTAGCATGCCATGTCAAAATATCTATATGAACTATCACTACTCAAAAAAAAAGGCATTGTAAATGTAAAAATCCACGTTTGCTACTTATGCGTCTTTGCTTTCTGACATCAGGAAAAGCAGTCTCCTCAGCAGAAATTCTATCAGGTCAGAACTGGGTGACAGAAAGGAGGAGTTGCGGGTATAATAATTCAATACCTCAGCTTCTAAATGTGATTAGTGACCTTAAAAAAAAGACCTCTGGTTGCTTTTAGAACACTGTAAATACACTTTTGACAATAGTAAAGGGTGTCATTGGTTATCATATTGTCTTTGCAAGCAATTTTGAACAGCTAAGTAAATATCTGAACAATGTCTAATGTTTCTTTTCTATATCTTGTACAAATGGTCATTTGCTCAGTCATTCTTACTGTAATAATTATTTTTATTGCAGAATAACTTGAGTAAGAAACGGAAGTCCAAGAAGGAATATCCATGTGCTGTGGATTTATCCTCAAAGTACTCATCATGAATCTCTTAGGTGTTCGTATTGTCTGTAATTTGGTATTCAAGGTGATTGTATTACTAAAAGTAAGAGGGGCACTTTTCCAGTGTTTGAGTCCAGGCATATTTAGACACCAAAACTTCTGAATCTTTTTTAATCACCCTAACTAGGCTGAACAGGAAAAAAGGAGTCATATGTGGGAAAGCCAGGAGGTATTCAGGGAATTTAGGATAGGAACAAAGTTTTCAAGAAAACTTGCTGAGCCACATCTCGACGCGTGTTGTTTTACACTGTTTGGGAAGTTGCTAACTTAGGTTCCCCTGGCTCCCCTTATAATTACCAGGAAGGTATAGTTACTTTTAGGCCATGATCCATTTGACCTACTTTATCTGCTTAGTTAGAATGAAATAACTATCACCCTGGACTTCAATGACCTTTGCCTTCACAATGCTCAGATCTCCACTGACTATAAAGGCTCAGGGTACAGAGCCCAGATATAAATCTTAATGAACTGAGTGTCAGTCAAATGGCTCAATTCAGGTTTGGTTTATGTTGCTACATTAAGCAGAAGACATAGGGACCTAGATTTGAAAACAGATGCATTCTTCTAAGTTTAGCCAACTGACAGAACACAACTGACCCCAACAACTCATACACACCTACCTTATAATGTCATTTATGGCAATCTGGAGGGGAATGTTCTTTTCCATTGACTTGAAGAGTAGATGATTAATTTAAATGTAGGCAAATAACATTTAGGTGGCTAAAATTAAGTGAGAACATTCCTCAGATACCAACTTTTTTGGTTTTGAATTGTTGTGAGACTATTTTTATGAAGATTTGAGCTATCTTTCTCAAAATGCTGTCTCTACAGAAGTGATAAACTGCATTAGGGACAAAGTCAGTATTATGTGATGATAATGTTGGTGATTTTAAGTTCAAAGTTCTCAAATGTAAGGTTAGGAGGTTCACACCTTTAGTTTATATGTGTCAGTCAGCCACTGAGGTCAGTGGAAGCATGACATGATAAAGAGCAAGTGGAATTAAGTGGCAAAGTGACTTGTATGTGACGTCAGAATAGTGACAATATATTCTGACACAGGATGTCTGCCCTTCCTTCTTCCTTAGTGGGATGGAATGCACCCTCAGCAAGTTTGCTGATAACACCAAGCTGTGTGGTGCAGTCGATACGCTGGAGGGAAGGGATGCCATCCAGAGGGACCTGGGCAGGCTGGAGAGGTGGGCCTGTGCCAACTCCATGAAGTTTAACAAGGCCAAGTGCAGGGTCCTGCACAGGGGTAGAGATAACCCCCAACACAAGTACAGGCTGGATGGAGAATGGGTTGAGGGCAGCCCTAAGGAGAAGGGTTTAGGGTTATTTGTTGATGAGAAGCTAAACATGAGCCAGCAATGTGCTCTGGCAGCCCAGAAAGCGAATTGTATCCTGGGCTGCATCAAAAGAAATGTGACCATCAGGTCAATGGAGGTGATTCTCCCACTGTGTTCTGCTCTCCTGAGACCCCACCTGGAGTACTGTGTCCAGCTCTGGGACCCTCAACGTAAAAAGGACATGGACCTCTTGGAACAAATACAAATGAAGGCCTTGACGATGATCAGAGTGCTGGAACACCTCTCCTGTGAAGACAGGATGAGAGAGTTGGGCTTGTTCAGCCTGGAGAAGGTTGCAGGGAGACCTTATAGCAGCCTTCCATTACCTGAAGGGTCCTACAAGGAAGCCAGTGGGAGACTTTTTACAAGGGTCTGTAGTGGCAGGACAAGGGGTAATAGTTTTAAACTGAAAGAGGGTAGATTTACATTAGATAGAAGGAATAAATTCTTCCCAGAGAGGGTGATGAAGCACTGGAATAAGTTGCCCAGAGAAGTTGTGGATGCCCCACCCCTGGAAGTGTTCAAGGCCAGGCTGGATGAGGCTTTGAGCAACCTGGTCTAGTGGAAGATGTCCCTGCCCACGGCAGGGGAGTTGGAACTAGATGGTCTTTAAGGCCCCTTCCAGTCTAGACCATTCTATGATTCTATGAAAAGTGGCAGGTTTTAGGACCTTAATACATAATATTCTGAGTCAAAGATAAGTCTTTTAAATGACTCCAGAAGGAATTAAATTCAGGATTGAAATATTATTTCAAATAATCTGCTAGATCTTAGTATCTTCCCTCATTAAAACACCACCTTACTTGTCAAATGCCATTACTAAAATGGAAGTGAGATAACTGTCAAAAGAATGTTAATCTACCATCCATGTCAATGTTATCTGTTCCTGATATTCTTAATTCTGCTATCTTCAGATTTTACATACAATTATGATATTTTTATTGTGGTTTATTATGAACAATAGTACAACTAAATATGCCACTAAGAAAAATCTCTTTTTACTTGCTTTACAAACCACATTCAGAAAGTAATCATAATCCAATCCTTTGTCTAAAACTCCTCTCAAGCATGTTAGCTACACGGAATTGTAGGTATATGTGGCTAGATCCATAGAGAGACTTAAGCAAGAAGTGTTTTTTTAAGTGACTCATAGCATGCAATTCTTTCTTCAAATCCCACTTGAATTTACATCAGTAGGAAACAATAAATTATCACTGGCTGGCAAAATGAGAAGAGAGAGGAAGAGTGGTAGCCAGAAGAGGCAGAAAGTATGTAATGTATGGGTAAGTTATTATTGAGATGAAATGTTTAAATTCTTGTAGCAATGAATATTTAATCTGGTATATGGTGTTGAAAAAATCCAACAGGAGACTTCAGGAGTCTCAAATAGTTCATAGCATGCAGATTAAATTGCTACTCTAAAACATCTGAAACTTGGATTCAAATTCCTGTTCTGAGGCAGGTGAAATGGGGATTTGAAGTGCAGGACAATTTTTAAATGCCTCCCCAGTAATTTATTTTCCTCTTATAAAAAATTAGAGCACAGTGAACTGAAGAAAATGGGGCAAGCGTTTTGGGTTTTTTTTTTTGTTTTTCTGTATGAAACTGTATGACATGTTTATGACAACTTGCTTAAACTCCCAATGGAAACAAGGGTTCATACCTGATGACCCTGAATGAAGGGAGGTGCCACAACTGACCTTCATTCTCCAGTCAGAGCTCCCTTTCATCTGTGAGGAGAAAAAGTTGGGGAATTTAAAGTTGTTACACAAAGGGCATGTTTGAAAGCCCTTTGTGAAACCTGTAAGAGGCTTCTTTCACTGGAGGGAGTCCTTTAATTCAATTTTGCTTCTGGATGCCGAGGGACAGGTTATTCAAACACAGCCTCTGAATTTAGGAATCTCATTACAACATTACTGAGCAGTCACTTCTCATAATGCTGCTGTATTTTAAGTGTTCAGTGCTCCTGAAAAGCAAACTTCTATTTAAGTGTCTGTAGTTTCAGAACATTGGCTTATGTTGTTATTGGATATTTTATTTCTAAAGAATATACTAAAATTGAGCATAAAAAACTGTGGGTTTATATTGGTATAGTTAATCTCTAATCTCACATACTTCTGGTTTTAAAATGGGGTCCTGAGAAAAATTAATTTTGCATTTGTAAGAAATAATCCCCTTTATGAATTATTGACTAACCTCACTGCGTAAAAGCAAGACGTTCAAGGTTTTTACAGGGGTATTACTCATAAATTAAGAACGTTGCCAAAGATTGGGATAAACTAAAGAAAGAAACTATAAATCTTTAGGGTCAAGTACAGGGAGTGTTTTATTTTGAACATGATTCAGATGATCTCTCAGTATGTTTCTTTGTTCTTCAGCTCTTTCAAACCCAAGCAATCAGTAATTCACAGTATGTGTCTAATGTGTGCTTAAACCCTTTATATTTGGAAGGTGTAACATAGTACATTTTCTTAGCTGTTTGAACTGTTGATACGCTAAAGCAAACAACAAAAGTTCACATTCTTGCTCTTGAATAGAACAATTGTTAGGTGTTAAATTACCCTCAGAAATTTTTGCTTTAACAATACAATTAATAGTCTATGTTTTGTCCCTCTACCAAAATGGATTCTTTACTCTTGGCAAATACAGGCAGAGCTCTTGTCAATATTTTTCCTCTCACATGAATATGCATCTTGATAATGCACAAAGTCAAGCTGCAGTGTAGAAAAAGACCAATTGTAAAGTTACTACTGCCTTACTTTCAGGGAAAGGATGTAGGAGCTATAGGTCTGTTAGTGTCTTCATTCCCCACAGGACAAGTGGTGCATGCTGGACTTCATGACAAGCTGCTGCAGGCACATTCTCAGTCCCTCAAAATGCAAAAAACAAGAATTGATTTTATAGTGTTTCATGCATTTACTACTGGGAACTTTGTCATACCATCAACAGATACAGGTTGAGGCTTAAGTCAAAATCCAACACGTGAAACACCAGTACATACCAATATTTACTGATTCCTAAATAGTACTTGTGGGAAAGTCTACAGATTAGAAAGAATCAGTTCTGGTTTATGTCCAAAACCTCCTATGACATTAAGTACTTTAAGTATCTTTCCTGCTAGAGTTATAATAATAATAACAATCATAATAATAGTAATAATTAAGTGCAGAGGAGAGGAGGAAAGAGAGAAGAGAGAGGAAAGCCTCCATGTTTTTGCAAGTAAAACTGATGTAGACTCATCCCTTGCTTACATGTGTGTTAAGGTACAGACAGAATTTGATCTACTGAATATTTCATTAAGGTGTTGACAGCTAAGCATCTGAGATATAACTGCTGAGATTATATATGAAACATGCCAACAGAGAGTAAACAACAGCCTATTCAATCCTTTTCTCTATGTTCAGTCTCTTTGTGTCTCTTTCTTTTTAACTGCATACATTGTAAAAACTGGCTCACACATGTTTCTGCAAAGAAAGTGCAAGAATTCAGGTTCTGATTGCTCTGTGAGATTGAAATGGCCATTATTCATAAAGAACTGTCTCTGTAGTTGACAAAAAGCCCTGAAACCTAGAGTTAAATAAAAATAAAGTCTATCCATGTAAAAACTGAGTCTTTATTGGACCTAATGACTTCTTTCTAGCTTTAAAAAACAACAGTCCAGATAGCGAAGCAGAATCTGTGAAGACAAAGTGTACAGCTGCACACACCAGAGGCACTAACTTGCAAGCATTGTTACTAAACAATTTGCAAATAACTGATAAGTCCAATAGGCATTATTTGGAAAGTTTTAGTGAAAAAAAAATATTCTGTGCTCTTAAATAATTCTATAACCCTATGCTACTATAAATACATTTCTGTATTTTAGTACATCAGGTTACAGCTAGTGTAATAAAATGGGGAATTAGACAAGTTCATACTTTTTACAAATTACGACCTGTGTATCTATGATTAATTAATAGGAAAAGGGCTACATCTGCAACTAAATATTTTGACAATGAATAATTTAACTAGGTTTACTTTTAGCATCTTGGTAAAGCAAGCTTCATTTCACATACTGCACAATAAATTCTCTCTAAAGCAATTCACGAGACCAAAAAATTACAAACATAAAAATCAATTGCTCATTTCCATTTAGAATTTGGAGAACTGTATGCAGTAGAGTTAGGATGTACTCTTAATATATGGGATTGTCTAGGAAGAATATAAGTTCTATTATTCCAAGCAAGAAAAAAATAGTTAAATTCCCTAGAAGCAAGTTGTTTGTGTTAATTTACTCATTCACATATTCCTTATCCCCATGAAAATAATTGTTTGTGAAAACACAGGAAAATATACAGTGAATTAAACTTGGAGCAGTGATTTAAAGAAGCAGATATCCTGTGAATGGGTCAAAAGATAAGTTATCTTAGTTTATGAGCTTTACAGTTATGAGTCATGTCCTGTTACGGTTATTATATTTATGAGGTTTAAATGACTGCTAAAATAAATAACACATCTATGACCATCCAAAATGCATAATGAGAATGCAACATAACATGTTCAAAAACATTGCTAGTTGACAACAAAATATTTAATTTCATTTAGTTCACTCAGTAATTTTCAATAACAACAGTGAGGTATACAAATATGCAACACTGATTTCAGAAGATACCCTAACTCTGACAAGCAGAGTCTAGAACTCAGAGTTATTCTTCTCTGAAGTTCAAGTAAGTGGTTGTATTGTGTTTTCTCTTGAGACAACAGGAACTGAGATGCTGATGCAAAGAGAGGCAGAAGGACTCACATGTTACAGACTCTTCATGCATGTGACACTAGCACAAAAACAGGCAAACAAAGTGAACCATTTGTGTATCTGGCTGGTTATATAGCACAGAATATCAACCACTGATGGAAAAAAATGTACCATGTTTCAAATCAAAACTCCTTATTGTACATTAGCCATAGAAACACAGTAGAAAATTATTTTCCGTCCAAAGTTAGCAGGGCTCTTTTTGCTCTAATGGCCTAATGTGAATTGACAGTGAGGTGTATCCCTGGAGAACTGCAGCACTATGCTGTGAGTGCAGTAAAGACAGCACAATTCCATTATGAATGATATAAATGCCAGCTTATAGATTTCAATAAGAAGCAGAAATTTTTTGAGACTTCTGTAAGGGTTTTACCTATTGTAGATTTAGATTTCGATAATGGCTTTTTCTCTTTTTCCTCTTCTTTTTTTTTTTCCTCTATTAAAAACACTGATAACACAATCACCAGGTCACATTTCCTCACCTGAAAAGATAGAAAATAGATTACTCTGATCTGAATTTTATGCTTATGTAGTCTGCTAGAGCTTTTTACACACCTAAGCCTGTGCCATACTTGTCCATCTACTTCAACACTTCAGTGGCAGTCTTTAAAAAGAGCCACAACCACTCTGGGTTTCTCACTGCCTTTGAATATCAGCTATCAGTTGTGCAGCCTTGACTTTATTGTACAGGTTTTTGAATCTTTTTGTGTCAATTGCATTATATTTTTGTAAATTGAAGTTTTCAGATTTCCACTAACTGGTAAACAAATGAGCTTTTACGTGACTGCGCAGTAAGCTGCAAATGCAAGTGCTGTGATGTTGTACAGATTCAATAATTCAAAACATTAATGAGAGGAAAACATAAGGCATTCTTTCTAAGATTATTATTTATTGCAAAGGAAACACAAGAAAGAATTGTGCCCAGTAAAGGCAATTTCACAGCTCCTATGCTATACATTTAAAAGATGGAGGTGCTTTTATATTTAAAAATCTTCCCATAAGACTTACAAGGACATCAGTTGGTAGCCCTGGGCTGGCTACCATTACTATCCAGGAACTTACTCTGCAATCAGTAGAGTGTAGTGATTGTAATTACAGCCAGCACACCCTGTGTGATCAAGGGAGAAAACTGATTCTTTGCTACCTCCCACATCTTTGGCCCATTGTTGGAATCAATTAATCAAAGTTTGACAGGGTTCCTATGTCTGCAATGTTTGCATCACAAATGCTGCATTGTCAAACTCATAAGAATTTTTGAAGTTTCTTTTACTAAACAATTTTTATTGCAGTGTTCAAAACACAGTGGAGGTGTTAATCTTGTAGCGAGTCTAGTACTGTGGTAACATCTGAGCAAAGTACAAGGTGTGGTCCAAAAAGGAAGCTTAGGGAATTTCTATTGCCTTTTGTTTAGGCATTTAGACCCAGCTGTATTTGGAAGGCAGAAAGTTTGACCATCTCACTACACAGATAACATTTACATTGTGGGGGATATTAGGGGTGTTAATGATTGCCACAAATTATCTCCCTCTTCTTTTGACACGAGTTGGACAAGAGGTTGTGAGTACTGGAGAACTCGGTCGTCACTTTATGGGGGAAGAAACCCAACACAATTCCCTTCACAATTCTGCACTCCTTGACTACTATCTTTGTACCTAGCCTCATGCATTACCTGTTTCTTTCCATGGTTAGGTCTTACACCCAGAGAAAATGGAAATCTGAATGATGCAGCAGTGTGATACTAGGGGAGAGGAACTAATTTCTTTAAGGTAGAGGCATATTCTACCGGGGAGGGTGAGGGGGTGGGGAGAAAAATCTGTACAAGTGTTTCAATAAGCCATTCACAACCCTGTCCACACACATGCAAAATCTTAACAATACAGAAGCATTCTTGGCTTGGTCATTGCAAAATAGGAGGTGCAATATTATATTTGCAAATGAGAGGAAGCTCAACAGGACTTTGGACTCAGCTAAGCTCAATATGTAAATTGACATATTTGTTGTAGGTTCACTGTAGTCATACTGCTTCACATCAGCTGGCTTTGCTAGTACACTTGTCCTTTTATTTGTACCCACTGAGGTGCTCAGCATGAGAATTTCAGTGATTTAAATCTTTATTATTTAATTATGCCTTTAAGTTGTTATTTTTATCCAGCAAGGAAAAGTGCCATTTTACTGAGGGCACTCTTTGGAGGCGTTTTTTTTTACTTTCAAAAGGGAGTAATTTGTGATGGATGCAAAAAGAAAAACAAAAAAAGCATAAAGGAGAGCATATATTTTGAACTTCACTTTTCTTAAAAAGAGCTGAAAAGATTGTTCTTTCTTTTCTAATCTTCCATAAAATATGTATTTGAGGTCAGCAAAGCAAGGAAACTCTTAGCTGCAAAGGGCACATTTTCATAAAATTATGGGCAAATGAAAATGGAAGGCTAGGTAGAAATGTTATAGGCACAAGGTTTGTATAACTATCAGTGGCATAAATGCCATTATACTTTCACTAAATATGATTTCAAACATTAGCTACTGGCCTGCTGGGTTAAATATTTATTTTCTAGGAGTCCCATCTGTTTCAAGCTACCAGCCAAAAGAACTGAATAATAAAATGTACAACATACACAGTCACAAGGTACAGAACAATATTTTTCAGGATGTTTGCACTTCTGTTAACAAGAACAGACAAACAGACCCACCACTGGCCAATACGTTTTTACTGGTGGAATTTTTACCCAATAATCTGCTATCTGTTTTCTATGTTAAAGAACTCCATAAAAACTATGTTTACATGCTGCCTCCCATTTCCAGCTTTTAAATGGCAAAATCTTTGTGGATTTCAACACTCTCTCTTATTGTAACTAAGGTGTTGCAATAAATAATACATGATAACGCTGAGAGGGGAAAAAAAGAAGAAAGTGTAGCCTATAAAATGTACACTATAAAACAATGATATAGTCCTCTCTCTTTCATAATGAAATAGCATTTTCTTAGATAGCATGCCACATAGCAGAACTGCCTTAATAGAAAGAGTTTACAGTGAATCCAATAACCTCTCATATAAGGAAAATTGTTGTGTTCACTCTGCAATTTTGTTTTTGTTTTGTTTTGAGTCTGAGATGATATTACAGAAATCATGGTTTCCAGGAACCTGCATGCAACCTCCCAGAACATTTCATCTGTTTCAGAGAATACCTGCTGAGCATTTATGCAGGTAAATCTTAATTCAGAAACTGTCTGAGACTAAGATATGGCTGTAGCCTGTACATGGCACAACTGGAAGGCTGCAGACATGCAGTTTCTATCCTTATAATTCTGACAGTTTGGAAAACGCTAATAAAAGCAAAAGGCAAAGCAGAGCCCTAAAGAAAATTCATTTGCATTTACACGTGCATCCATGAAATGTCCTTTTCCACACAGTTACAATTACATAGTATGACAGAGAAGACCCCTTGAAACAGGTTCTCTAAATAGATAGATTGCTTACAGTTTAGAATTTGTGAGAAAAACATAATTTACAGTAGCATGCTCTGTAAAACAAGCTTTTTTCTAGTTTCTATAACCTAAATGAACAGCAGACATGGAATAACCGATAGTTATGTTTCCCAATGATGCAAAAAAGGAGTATTATATTTCTTTAGATGATTTTTTAAAAGCACGTTTCTCCTTTTTTTTTATTTTCCTGCTTTATCAATGTTATTTAAAGACCTCTGCTTTAGTCATTTTGAGTCACAGTCACAAGCTGTACTGTCTTCTCTATTTTGGCAGCAATACTGTATCTGGGTTTCCGTAGTGATCTACCAAACAGATTATTTTTTCTCCTCCCATACAGAGCACTTACTTCTGATGGCATTCCCGTTGTGTGGGAGGGCGGCTCCACTCCATTCACACACTCGCAGATGTGGCCTCCTGGGTTTACTCTGATCGGGCTTTCCAACAGCCAAACAGTTGTAGCCTCAAGGCCACTCTCCAGCCTTCAAGTAAACAGTCTGGACATCGCACCACAGGCTGTTTGTTCCTTTTGTTTTGGTTTTTTTCTGTGAAGCTAAGAATTTGCCCTTGCAAGAAAGGGAGGAAGGGGGGAAGAGGAAAGGGAAAGGAAAAGGAAGCGGAAAGGGAAAGGAGAAGAGAGCTTAGAAATGCAACTGAATTTGATTTTTTTCTAAAACTGCCAGGGAGAAAAGCCCTTTTTTATTAATAACTGCTGTTTTATGAATAATTTTAGTTACATGGTTACGAAGTAACATGGAATTTTTGAGTCCTTGGGACAAAACCTTGCTTGAAGCCAGTGATTTGATCAAGAAAAGTCACAGCATACACTGTAATCTAATCTCTTCTCAGGAAGTTGATGGCATACATGAATGACAGAGAAGAATACATTTAAATCATCTTATTTCTTTGAGAAATATTACCGCAGCAAGCATTTTATCATAACAGCTGTAGCTGTTGCTTCTGCCAACAGGCCGTTTATGTGACTGTATAGATCAGCACAGGTCATTTCCTGGAGGATTATTTTATTCTATAATAAATCAGGCAGCAAAACACCTGGAATATGGTTGAAGGATTTAAGGACACGGTTATTTTGAACCAAATTTTACTCCATAGTATACTTCCTGTTAGCTTGCTAATAGAGCCTTCTCATATGCTGTAACATAACACAGGAAATCCAATGGCCTCATGAAGGGAAAATGCAACTATATAGCTGGGCAAAGGGAAGTTGGGGAACTGATAGCCTTGGTGCTAAACTGGTACTAGGGAAAGGAAGATGAAGTCATTACTTCCGCTTGAAAAGCAATATGCCAGACACAAGTAAAAAGTAAACCTGATTCTCCCAAAGCATCTTAACATATTTTTTCTGCCTGGCAAAGACAAGGAGAAGATCTTTGCAGAATAGGGTTATTTCCATTTTCAACTTGATGGTATTCTAATAAAAAAGCATGGGGCGGGGGCAAAATGACAGTATTTCCCTACATTTGATTGTGATTGTACTCTCTCTACAAATAAATCCTCCTAGGTTCATAAAGATTCTTCTAAAGAGCAATTTGATTTGTCTTTGAAAAGCACTGGAGTGCATCAAAAGTCATTAGTTCTTTAGATATGTCCACAGACTACTGCAGGCTTGGAGCTTTGTGCAAAGTCCCTTGTCACTCCTGGCCCCCACTTCTTCTTTGCAGGCTTCAAAACTAAAACTGTCCTCTCTGTGTTTCCAGTAGCACACAGGGAGTAAAGGGCTTTAACTCATTCCCTACATCAGTAGCAAGGCATAGTTGGTTAGGCTCCACAATATACTTAAAATGCATTACTGTATCTTATGAGATTTTTCCAAAGAATGTCAATCTTGATGCTGTAGCTTGAAACTACACAACTAATCATAATTATTCATATTGAATCAGTGGTATCATATTATAATTGGAGGTTTCTTTGAGTGTACTTATTTATCTAAATCTCTCTGTTTTATTCCTGCCTGACTACTAAATCCTACAAGAAATATCTGATGCTCTGTAACCTTAACAATTGTGTTTTTCTCTTTCCTTATCCCTTCATTTTCTTTTCTGCTTTTCCCTCTCCTCCTGTCCCACTCCTTAGGCCCTCCAGTTTTCCAGTACAGATAATTATTCTTCTACATCTTCACCTTCTTTCTTTTATAACTTAAGTAGTATCTGCTGTTTTTCTTTACTGAATAATTCAAACTCTTCAACTCCATGTTTAAATGTCTCTCTGTACCCATTCCTCTATACATCTACTAAACATCACTCAATATGCTTTTGCATGTTCCATCCTCCATCCTAGAACCTCTATTAGGAAGTGGTTGCTGCAATCTGACAAAAAGATTGATCATTGAGGATTGCCCTGTTCGATTATGCTCTTTTAAAAATGGTGCTGCTGTTGAAGACCTGCAAGAGGAAATCTGGGCACTTTGGTCTAGTGTCAAAACTAAAGTCTACTTTCCCGTGGAAATGACATGCATGCCCTGACTGGGACCAACTTAAATCACAGTCTGCTGTGATTTAATTCAGGCAGCATGTATGTTTAATATTAGGCACTTTTGTAGAAGGCCTGACAATCATATTGATCTGTGTCAAATTAATTGCAATGGGATTCTTTTTTTTTTTTTTTTTTTTTTAATCCTTGTGGACAGCTTAGAGGCAGGAAATTAAACAAACCTTTTTCAATAATCATTTTGGCTGAACGTAAACTGTGCTCTTAATAATCAGAGAGGGGCAATAATGTTTTAAAAAGATATCCCTCAGGTAAGAAATGCTTGCCAAAATTAAACTCTCATAAAAGCAACAATAAAAGAGGCAACTCAACAGGCATGATCTTGATTTTATAAAAAATAGTCTAAAATTAAGAATAATTCTACACATTCATTGGTTTCCTATGAAGTTTCTCATCACCTTACACTATCAGTTGATTTTTTGGTAGAGTTCTCCTATGAAGCAGGGAAACACTACCCTAAATTTAAAGAAAAACTTATCCTAATTTTATAGGTTTCACAAGTGATCACGTCATTGCCAAATTCTTTAAAACATCCTTTATAACTTTAAATGCTTCTTTGCTGTGGAATATTGTTTTAAATGAAAGCAGATCCAGCAGTAATATTCTGCATATTTTATACAAATTTACCAACAACTTAAATCAGGAAGGTATATGCATGGGTCTGCAACACAGAGCTTTTGGAACTCAAACTTGCACCCCCTGTGAAGGTGAAGACAAAGACATTTCGACTTTAACATACATTACTATCAGGGTTACTACTGAGACATGTTTTAGATGGCTATATTTCTTCTTTCCCTCTTCTGTAGCATCCAGTTCAGATTTTGGCTGTTGCATGACTGATGGCTGGTTTTGATACTCAGAGCAGATAGTAGTACATCATTTCTATGAGCTCTGAGGTCTGGCAGAATCCCCACTCACAGCGATTGGAGAGTGCTCAGAGGGATCTTGTCATATCCAACTGACTGGGATGTAGAACAGCAACACTTCACAGCCTCTCTTGTTAAGGTGACAGAAGAGGCAAGCCAAGTAGCAGCTAAAAAAATATGTTCCAATAAGAAATAGCAATAAACTTTCCCATAAATCTCACCTTTCCAGGAAAGAATATACCTGGCAGAATTCTGCATGTGCTCTTGATAAATCGAAGTATATCCATGTCCAACTTTTATTTAAAAGCAAATCCCAGAGAGGAGGAAAAAGCCCAAGAAGTTTGTCACATAGATCATAATTTACTGAAGGTCCAAAGCTAAGGAATCAAGAGATGCCTCAAAACTCACTGCCAAGAAGGATTCCTCTAACCTAACTTCACACAGCTACAGGCAGATGACTACACTGTAAATTGGCTTTGTAGTAAGTTTGGTTGTAGGTTGTGATTAACCTAATGTGTTTTAGGCATTCATTTTAAGATAGGTAAATTGCGTCTTAAAGGCAACTTATCATCCTAACTTGATGTTCAATAACAGCAAAGAGAGTTTAGGGTGACTATACTATAAATGTATACATTCACTCAGATAAATCTTATCTTTGGTTGCTGCTGAAGTCATCACATATGTGTGTATATATATACACACATAGCTAAGGTATGTTAGTGAGAAGACATGTCCTTCCTTATTCCGCTGCATAGACTCATTGCCTATGGCCACACAGTTAACAATGAAAATGAAAAGTAAAAGCAGCCTCCAACATAATATCACTTGTTTATAGTGCATGGCATTTCCTAATTTTCACAGTTGATATCATTTAGAGTTTTGGCTTTTCAACTGAGCAGGTATAAGAGATTCCCTTGCCCCCACGTCCACTATCAATTTACTCAGACAAAAAAATAACAATTCCAGAGGGACAAGGATGCTTCCAGATGTTCTTTTCCTAGAAGACAGACTGCTACCTCAGTTGCTGCCATCAGCAAAGAACTTGTCAGCATTTTTTTTAGAAAGACACTGAGATACCTTGCCTTTGCCTTGCCTAAGGTGAATATTGCCTCATATGTAATTTTTCTTTTTTAATAACATTTTGTGGTTGGTTTTTGTGTGCATCACATAGATATATAAATGACCTGTTTTTGTTTGTGTGTCTAAACCTGTGGAGGACTGATTCTTCTGCTGCACTGGCAGATGTTCTTGCCAAAC